>NC_091165.1:32005959-32078459 GCF_040958095.1 Procambarus clarkii | reverse complement strand
TTAGGCTTTGGACATCATCAATTGTTGATTCACAGGGCAGTACAGTTATCATCATAGGAAGATTTATAGGGCCGGGTGTTTAATTTTTATTTTTGTGGTTTTTCATTGTTTTTGTTTTGCTTAACCATTAAACTGTGCAACATGTCATATGACGTGTTGAGTAATGCTATAAATTGCGCATCACATCATATGACGTGTTGGAGTACTACTCATGATTTAAATGGTCCGTGGATATGTAGGGTTCACCTCACCTTCACCTCACCACAAGGACATTAGAAAAAACTTTTTCAGTGTCAGAGTAGTTAACAGATGGAATGCATTAGGCAGTGATGTGGTGGAGGCTGATTCCATACACAGGTTTCAAATGTAGATATGATAGAGCCCAGTAGGCTCAGGAATCTGTACATCAGTTGATTGACAGTTGAGAGGCGGGACCAAAGAGCCGGAGCTCAACCCTCGCAAGCACAATTAGGCGAGTACCTTCATCAGGGCTCTTGTAAACAGACACCATTAAAAAAAACAATAGTGGGCCACATTCCTGGGTGTGAAGTCCTCAGTACTAAGTGAGCCACCACAGCTGGTGGAGGGAGTGACAGCCAGTGATGGGCTGCCACTGCCACTCAGCATACCAACTTAGTGGTTTGTTATGGTGAACACAAATGTAGATACTTATATATAACGTGTATATAGAGTGTAATAACAGCAAAAGGAGTGTGGGGGAGAAGCCATTTTGGTTAAGGTGGCGACAACATCTGCATGATTTATCATGCTGGGTAGGGGTGGCCACTATGCTCTTTGGCCACTATACCAGCTTAGATGAACAGTTATGGTGAACAGAACATGTAGATACTTATATATAACATCTGTATATCTATATAAATAAAAATGGAAATGTTCGTTTGTTCAAAATTGTTAATCTCTGAAAGTACTTCACCGATTGCTTTGAAATTTTCACACAACATTCCATTTGCATCTGAGCAGGTTTTTATATACATACTATATAGCTGTCATGTCTGTGACGGTAAAAAAAACATGCTTTTCTGAAAAACTGATTTTCATGTGCTTTTCATGTGAGGGAAATCTTCGAAACTTCTTTACTGATTGCTTTGAAATTTTGACACAACGTTGCATTCGAATAGGCGCTTCTTTTTACAGTGCTTCCTCAGTCTAACGAACCCCGCTCTATCGAATTCCCGGAAGAGCTGAACAAATTGAATTCGGAACCAAATGTTCAGTGGAACATACAAATGTTCGATTAAGTGAGGAATGTTCGTCCAAGCGGTCACCGAGGCCGAGCGTCAGAGCTGGCTGTCATCAACTATGATTCGCCAGAGTGTAAACAGTCATGTAGTGTTTTATTATCCTTACCCATTGTTTCTAGGGAGAAATGGTGATAAAAATGGTGATAAAATGGTGTCAGGGGGCATTGGTGAGAGTTGTTGTTGCCAGGAGGCAAGTGGTGTCAGTAGTTAAGGTCTTTTGTTAGGGGGCAGGTGGTGTAAAGTTATGTATTCTCATAGGAGGCAGGTTGTCAGCCAGGCAGCTGACAACCAGCTGAAAAAAATAAATAAATAAATGGTGATAAAATGGTGTCAGGGGGGCATTGGTGAGAGAGTTGTTGTCAGGAGGCAAGTGGTGTGTCAGTAGAGGCAACACGTGACGCCTCCATGCTCCCCTGCCCTCCTTCCTGCACCAGACCACAGAGACCACGCACTACCTCACTCTCCTCTCGTCGTCAGATATCAAGAGTCAATTTAATGATAATTATCACATTATCTACACTGAAAATAGCCTTTTTATTAGAAAAATTTCATATTGGAGCAATAATAATGGTGAAAATTGTGATATATACAGTACATATTTTAAACAGTTTGAACACATTTCCTTTTCACAGAATTTTTAATACAATTGGGGTGTAGATAACAGCTGGCATTGTGTGGCCGGCCGGTCGCTCCCTGAGCCATTGGGGGGTGCGGGGGGTTTGTTTCCTGGATCCCTCCCTCCCTCCCTCCCTCTAACAGCCTACGTACTGTACTAATACCTATTTAGAATAAATTTTGAGTAGGCCAATAAAACAAGCACAGGTCGTGTGAACGTTAATCCTTGGTGAGGTGGGGTCAGGGGAGGCAGGTGGGGTCAGGGGAGGCAGGTGGGGTCAGGGGAGGCAGGTGGGGTCAGGGGAGGCAGGTGGTGTCAGGGGAGGCAGGTGGTGTCAGGGGAGGCAGGTGGGGTCAGGGGAGGCAGGTGGGGTCAGGGGAGGCAGGTGGGGTCAGGGAAGGCAGGTGGTGTCAGGGGAGGCAGGTGGTGTCAGGGGAGGCAGGTGGGGTCAGGGGAGGCAGGTGGGGTCAGGGGAGGCAGGTGGGGTCAGGGGAGGCAGGTGGTGTCAGGGGAGGCAGGTGGTGTCAGGGGAGGCAGGCGGTGTCAGGGGAGGCAGGTGGTGTCAGGGGAGGCAGGTGGTGTCAGGGAAGGCAGGTGGTGTCAGGGGAGGCAGGTGGTGTCAGGGGAGGCAGGTGGTGTCAGGGGAGGCAGGTGGGGTCAGGGGAGGCAGGTGGTGTCAGGGAAGGCAGGTGGTGTCAGGGGAGGCAGGTGGTGTCAGGGAAGGCAGGTGGTGTCAGGGGAGGCAGGTGGTGTCAGGGAAGGCAGGTGGTGTCAGGGGAGGCAGGTGGTGTCAGGGAAGGCAGGTGGTGTCAGGGGAGGCAGGTGGTGTCAGGGGAGGCAGGTGGTGTCAGGGGAGGCAGGTGGTGTCAGGGGAGGCAGGTGGGGTCAGGGGAGGCAGGTGGTGTCAGGGGAGGCAGGTGGTGTCAGGGGAGGCAGGTGGTGTCAGGGAAGGCAGGTGGTGTCAGGGGAGGCAGGTGGGGTCAGGGGAGGCAGGTGGGGTCAGGGGAGGCAGGTGGTGTCAGGGGAGGCAGGTGGGGTCAGGGGAGGCAGGTGGGGTCAGGGGAGGCAGGTGGGGTCAGGGGAGGCAGGTGGGGTCAGGGGAGGCAGGTGGTGTCAGGGGAGGCAGGCGGTGTCAGGGGAGGCAGGTGGTGGAAAGAGGCAGGCGGTGTCAGTGGTGGAAGGTGTTGTCAGGGGAGGTGGAAGTGGAGAGAGAAGGGTGCTGACCACGCATGGCTGCCAAACCTCTCATTCATACTCTATTATAAATCTCAATCTTAGCTGTAAAATATTTATGCCAAAATATGTTAATTAATATACATTATTAATCATTAACATGTTTTATTGTTTCCTGTAGAAAACAATAGCTGACTTGGCATTGTGGTGGTGTGTATGGCCGGGTACCTGGGGGGGTTGGGGGGGGGTCCTGGAGGAGACCTGTCAACCCATCATTTTTTTTTTTTGTCGGGCGAGTTGAGACGCTTCCAAGCCTGCTGCTTCAATACACCCCATGGATGGTGTGGGTGGTGTGGTGTGGGTTGGGTGGTGTGGGTTGGGTGGTGTGGGTTGGGTGGTGTGGGTGGGTTGGTGTGGGGATGGTGTGGGGGATGGTGTGGGTGGTGGGTGGGTGGTGTGGGGGGATGATGTGGGTGGTGTGGGGTGTGTGGGGTGTGTGGGGGATGGTGTGGGGTGTGTGGGTGATGGTGTGGGTGGTGGGGGCGAATGGTGTTGGGGATGGTGTGGGTGGTGTTGGGGATGGTGTGGGGGATGGTGTGGGTTATGATGTGGAGGATGGTGTGGGTGGTGTGGAGGATGGTGTAGGTGGTGTGGAGGATGGTGTGGGTGGTGTGGGGGATGGTGTGGGTGGTGTGGGGGATGGTGTGGGTAGTGTGGGGGATGGTGTGGGGATGTGGGGGATGGTGTGGGTGGTGTGGGGGATGGTGTGGAGGATGGTGTGGGTGGTGTGGAGGATGGTGTCGGTGGTGTGGGGGATGGTGTGGGTGGTGTGGGGGATGGTGTGGGGGGATGGTGTGGGAGGTGTGGAGGATGGTGTGGGGGGATGGTGTGGGGGATGGTGATTCTCGCATCTCAGATTATTATTGACACCAAAAGAGCATGAAAGATATTATAATGAAGCACCACACAACGAAGAAACAAACTGTGTCCTGGCATAAGTTTAAAAAAAAAAAATTAAGAAGGTTGTTGGGGCCGGACGGATGGAACGAATTCCGCACTGGAACGAATCGGCTTCGCCCCATATAGTTCGTTCAAGTGAGGACACACTGTATATATCTACTATATACATGCCTCACCTGTGACAGGAAAAAAACATTTTTTTTTTTTAAAACAGCGCCATCTGTTGGATGTAAGGGCAATACACGCTGTAATCTCCGAAAGTTCTTCACCAATTGCTTTGAAATTTTGACACAATGTTGCATTCAAATAGGCGCGTTTTTTTATATACCTACTATATAGATGCCACACCTGTGACAGGTAAAAACATGCGTTTTTTGAAAAACAGCGCCATCTGTTGCACATAATAGCAACATGCACGCTATACTAAATATGTCACGAATTCCATTTCAACGTTTCCAATTGTATTGATAAATTATATTTTCATAGATTTTGATTTATTTTATTTTTTAGTGAATTGTTTTCTGTGACATTGTGTTGGAATTGAGCTGTGTTTACCATACCGTTCATTTCGTAAGTATAAATGCCACACCTGTGACAGGTAAAACGAATCTTTTTCTTGAAAAACAGCGCCATCTGTTGCATGTAAGACCAACACACATACTATACTAAATAGGTTACAATTCCATTTCAATGTTTCTGATTGCAATGATAAATTGAATTTTCCTAGATTTTGATTTATTTTCATTTTGATTTAATTATGCAGGTTTATTGATTTAATTATTTTGTGACATTGTGTTGGAATTGAGCTGTGTTGTTTACCATGCCGTTCATTTCGTGAGAATAGTTTATTTTTATATTTTTCATATTTTCATTTCATTTTTTAACTATTTTTCTTATATTTTAGTGATGGGAACATCAGATCACTTGATTTCCCAATTTTCTGAAGGGAACATCAGACCATTTGGGAAGGCATCGGACGAGGGAGTGGGGAAGGACGAGGGGACGGGGGAGTTTGGGATGGTGAGGACGAGTGGATAGGGGAATAGAGAATGGTGGGGAGGCCGAAGAGACGGGTGAGGGGGGAATGGTGGGGAGGCCGAGGAGACGGGCGAGGGGGGAATGGTGGGGAGGTCGAGGAGACGGGTGAGGGGGGAATGGTGGGGAGGCCGAGGAGACGGGTGAGGGGGGAATGGTGGGGAGGCCGAGGAGACGGGTGAGGGGGGAATGGTTGGGAGGCCGAGGAGACGGGTGAGGGGGGAATGGTGGGGAGGCCGAGGAGACGGGGGAGGGGGGAATGGTGGGGAGGACTGGGGGACAGAGAAGGTTGCTGTGGCTCAGCAAGGCACATGCGTTGCTGAGCCACAGCAACGTGTGGCCGGGCACTGCTAGTGTGGAATAAAATCAAGAACAGTATGGTGGGAGGAGGATGTGGTCGAGTGAGGCGTCATTGAGGGAATGGCAGTGAGATGCTGACTGGCAGATGTGGTGGCCACACCTTCCTGCTTTTTGACTTGCAATATCAACTTAGTGGTTCATTATATTGAACAAAATGTGCAGATATGAATATATATCCTGTGTATATAGTGCAATAACTGACAAAGTATTTGTTTGTTTAATGAACACAATAATTGAATCACTAATATGCACACCATAATTTTGAGTACAGTGCTGATTCACATTTTATTATATAAATATATCACACAGAGAGCACAGGGCACAGAGGGCAGCGTCACACAGACACTGCCATCACTATTGAATAATATTACAGCAAAAAAAAAAAAAAAAGAAGAAAAATCAGACATTGAAATAATTAGGTAATTATCTCTTTAAGGCCACTCCTGCCTGACAGCTGGGGCTGAGCAGACCGCCTCGGATGCACGCTGAGTCAGCGCCTTTTTTTTTTTTTCTGGGGGGAGCCCCTACGGCTCCCTGGAGCTATCCATGGCTGATATGGATACCCTAACTACTTTGCATCAGTCGATGTGGGTGGAGTTCTAGGCCTACCGGGGACCACGAGCCAGAACCTGGCCCCCTCAGAGAGGCACGGAGAGCAATGGCCCATAGAAATGCACATGTGATTTTGGAGCATTCTACATCTGCCATCGACCGGGACAGGCACCCAGAAAGGTAAGCGCCACAAAACAAACCCCTATTCTGGTTAACAACAAAAATCGACAAACGAGTGGACAGAACTCCCCCAGGAAAAACGAACTAACAAGCATGACGTCACGCGAGCCGCGCCGCATGTCTGCGCAGCTCCCCCCTCCCCGGGAGGGGGAAGGGGGAGCCCCAGACCCCCGCGCCGGCGATCCCCGCCCCAGTTCCTCGGCTGATGGGATCATGCACGGTCGTGTGGCTCCAGCTCCAGCTCCAGTCTTGTCTCAGTGCTGTGACTTGTTTGCAGTGCTGCTCTTCGGTGGTCGTGTGAGCTGGGAGTAGTATTCTCAGGTACTCGGGCTGCATGTGCTTAGGGTCACCTTCCCTGAGTGCCCTGTAAGTACCACCCTTGGGGCTTGGGGTTGCCTTCCACAAGTCACCTTGGGTCTACCTCTGTTGGCTTTTCGCTGCTTGGCGTTTGGCCGCCCCGAGGGTTTGGGGGTTTCACTCCCTTGTTTACCTTGGGGTAAGTGGTAGTTATCACACTGGTGGGGCGCAGGGTACTGCGTAGCTAATTTTCACCTATGACAGCGGCCGGCTCTGTTCCCTCTGGGTACGTTGTCCACTTGTGTGGTTTTTTCTTTTATTTTTGTTTTTGCCTGGTAGGGGGGTCTCCTTGTTTCCCCCCCCCTTATATTAGGTTCGTTTGTGTGGTGGCACCCCCTGCTTTGCCCTCGCGAGTGGACACGTCCCGTGGGTTCAGCTTTAGCAGTTTGCTTGGTAGTTTGGGGCGCCGGTTAGCAGTACCCTGCCTGGGATAACCCTTAGCAGACCTAGTCTAGGGGCCCTGGGAAACCCCCCGGGGGCTCTCGGGTCCGATAGTGGAGACCCTTGCGTCCCCTCTCGCTTTGTGCGAGTTGAGGGTTGCTCTGTCCCTTTGTCTCAGGGTGACTCTCCTTGTTTTTGCCTCCGTCATGCTGCCTGTTGGGTCGGTGACACATTCGACCCTTGAGTCCTGCGAGCTTTGTTGCTTGTTCGTGACTCCATTCACCCAGTTTGCTGATGAATTCCCGTGGGTGCAGGCAGCTCGCGCGTTGCAGGGTAGGATGTTGCAATGCGCTCTGGTTTGTCGCTTCCCAGGACGCCCCAATGCTGCCCCGCTTGTGTAGGGACCCAGACTTGGGTGGTTTTGGTCGCTTCGGCCTTGGTTCCTTCCATGCCCCCCTTGTTTTTCCCCCTCCTGCTTCCGGCCCCTATGCATCTGCAGGCTTCGGGGTCGGGGCGGGGATAGAGGTTCTGAGACTTGGGCAGTTTCGGGGGTTGCCCCGTCCGGGGTAGCTGCGGAGGCATTCGAGTCTGTTCCTCCGACCGATGCTCCGGGGTTTTGATCAGTGGGCCCCCTTCTCTTTCAGCTCTCTCGGCTGCCCCGGCTTTTTCTTGTGAGGCCGGGGCTTTGGAGGTCGACTCGGCCCCGGGGCCTGGTGCAGAGGCTCCTGGGGTTGGGGAGGAGCGGCCTTGGGGGCCTTGGGCTCCATTGCGCCCCGCCTGGATTTCCGTCCTTCTGAGCGGGGCTTACTGTTACGAGGAGTGGGGTTTTCTTTCCCCCTCTGCGTACGATTTGGGCTTGGGTTCTGCTCCTCCCCGGGTTCGGTTCCGTGTCCCTGTGGTTTCTTCGGTTCCGTCTTCAGGAGGTTTTCGGCTAACCGCATCTCTTCGCCTGCGGTGCGGTTGGCCTTTGCGGCTTCCTCCTGCGTGTCCCGGAGTTTGCCTCCATACTGGTTCCTTCTGTTCTGGACAGGTTGGGCTCCTTGTAGCGGTTTGAGCTCCTTGTAGCAGTTTGGGCTCCTTTGTGGCCGTTTAGGCTCCTTTGTGGCCGTTTGGGCTCCTTTGTGGCCGTTTGGGCTCCTTTGTTGCTGTTTGGGCTCCTTTGTGGCCGTTTGGGCTCCTTTGTTGCCGTTTGGGCTCCTTTGTTGCCGTTTGGGCTCCTTTGTGGCCGTTTGGGCTCCTTTGTGGCTGTTTGGGCTCCTTTGTGGCCGTTTGGGCTCCTTGTAGCCGGTTGGGCTACTTCTCACCTTGTTGGGCTACTTCTCGCTTTATTGGGCTACTTCTCGCTTTATTGGGCTACTTCGCGCCTGGTTGGGCTACTTCTCACCTGGTTGGGCTACTTTCTTTCGCGTCCTGCGCATGCGCCGTGGGAGTTTGTTTTGGTTCCGGGCGGTGTGCACACGTGTTCTGCACCAATTCTCTCAGGGGGCTTCGCCTCTCGTTCTTTTCTTATTCCCATCCGTGCCCCGTTGCTTTGGGGGTGTTCTGGGGTGCCGCTGTGTGGAATTCATGAGGTTTTTCCCTGCGTTCTAGGGTGGGGAGCCTCCTCCGCTGCTCCTCTCCTCTCCAGCATGGGCACACTTGCCGCCTCCGGCGGATACGGACACGAACGCTTGCGTCATGGCCCTTCAGGGCCTATGTTCTGCAGGCGAGTTGGTGCGGTTTTGGCGTCTCCTCCGTCCTGACGCTGTTTTTGTTTTTGGGAGTAGGAATGGGTGTACATACGTACTTGAGAACGTGGACCGTATCACCCGAGGTGCCTACTGCAGGTATTAGCCCACACTGGGCAGCTCTTGTTCTCTCCACCTGATTCCTTCCTCGGTTCACGGGTGTCTGCAGGTGGCCTCTTGTCCCTTCAGAGGCGGTTCCTGCCTGTACTCCTCCTGCCCCTCTCCTATGCTTGTCTAACCTTGCTTGAGTTCGGGGCCCCGCCTCCACCTTGTTCCGCAGTGCAGTGGTGGTGGTGTCTGTTTGGTAGTAAGTTTTCCTGTGTCGGAGGTTTTGTGTTCGCCTCCTTGTGTTTGTAGGTTGGGTTCTGGCTCTTTGTTTCCGCCTCTCCCCTGTCGTTTGCCTGTCGGGCAGATTCTGTGCTTCTTGGGCACTCTCATCTCTGCTCTTGGGGCTGTGTATGGGGTCAGCCCATGTTGGGCTGCCTAATGTGTTCCTTTGATTGCCTGTTACACTGCACACGTTTCTTCTACCGTCCCTGTGGCTCAGTTGGGTGCTCGGTTTCCGCCTATGTCCCCTTGTGTGCCACTCGTGTACGATTTATTTATCTCTGTCGCTTCCTCGGGGAGTGTGGTGACGTTTTGCTGCGGTTTTGGTACTGCAGCTGCGTGTCGGGGTTGGTTGTGGCGTTATGTTCGGCCCTTCCGTGCTCCCTCTGGGGCTCTCTTTCCTTGCCGGTCTTGCCGTGCAGGGCCTGGTTTTTCCATGTTCCTTGGTTTCACTGTCTTGTCCTCGCCTCATTGTGCTGGCTGGGGATGAGCTTGGGGTCTTCATCTCGCCCCTCGCCTATCCTCCGATTTCGGTTCAAGTTCCAGAGCCTAGTGGGCTCCCTTCCTTCATGTTTTTCATGGCTGCCCCGGGGTTTTCTTGACGCTGGGGCTTTGAGGGGACAGCTCGGCCCCGGGGCCTGCAGGGTGGGTTCCCGGGGCTGGGGTGGGGATCATGTGAGAGGCCTCAGGCCCCGTTGGTCCCCGCCGGGGTGTTTCTAACCCTCTGGGGGGACTTTCAGTTTTATGGTGTGGGGTTTTTCCGTTCCCCCTCTCCGCATGTGCTTTGTGGGCGTCGGCCCCTGCCTGGGCTTGGTTTCTTTGTACGTTGTACCCGTTGTTTCCGTCCTGTCGGTGGGTGTTTTTCTACGATCTTCTCCCCTTTTTCCGGGATGGGCCTTCTTCCGTCATGTCCCCCTCTTCTTGGGGTTTCTGCATGACTTTTGGTCTCGGGTGCGACGGGGTTTTGGGGCCTTTGTCCTTTGTGTTTGCTTCTTTTTGTTCTCGAATGTTCGGGACTGTTTTGCTCCTTCCCGTCTTCTGGTGCGTCTGTCGTCATTCGGTTGAGCTTCCCTCCGGTCCTTTCTAGGGCTTGTGGGTCCTCTCCCCAGCAGCTTCTGGGTGTTGGCCTTTTTCTTCTTTTGTTAATATCTCTTCTCTTCACACTGTCTCGGCGCTCCTAGTTTTCCTGGGAGCGATTTTGCTCCTCCTCACGAGTCTTTTCGCTCCTGCCCTTCTGCAGGATGTTGGTGCGGGGCGGCTCCTTCTGCGAGTTCCTTCCCTGTCAGCTGCACTTGTGGAGGTGGACTTGCACACTTGTGGCATTTTCGTTTTGGTCCTGCGTTTTCTTTTCCCTCCTGGGGCTGTCATAGGATTGGCTTGCGGAGGATGTAGAGGCGCTTGGGGCCGTTCCAGGGTCTGGCACCTTGGTTTCTGCTGCTAGCTTTCGGTATCGATATTCCTTCTGCGCCGTTTCGCAGGTTGTATCGTGCGTTGTTACACCTCCGGCCTGCTTATGCACTGTCTGTGTTGTCCTGGTCTTTGGACAGGGTGCTCTCCTGTTTTTCTTCTCCTTGGTGGTTGTGGCTCCTTGGGGTCAGGTTTGCTTTGCCTCTGTTTTCTCTTTGTGTTGGCATTCGCCTCTGGGGGCCGTGTGACAGAGCTTCTTGCTCTTCTCAGGCGCAGTGGTTTTTGGCTCCTATGGTCGTGATCATGGGTTTTCTTCGTCTGCGGCCGTTCTCCCTTTTTTCTGGCGAATGCTATACCTTGGGTTGTTGTCTCGACTTCGTGTTGTGTAGTGATTCTCCGACCGCCTCCCGCGTTTGTCCCCTTGTTTTTTAGGTAGTCTTTGGTGAGGTAGCTCCGGGGAGCCGTAGGGGCTCCTCCCAGAAAACCAGCGTTGAATGTAATGAAACGCCATTTTCTGGGTGAGTCTCGGAGGCTCCCCGGCACCCTCCCACCCTCCGGTCGGCGGGTTTTTCACGGTTTTGATATCCAGCCTTGGAACTAGGGCGGGGATCGCCGGCGTGGGGGTCTGGGGCTCCCCCTTCCCCCTCCCGGGGAGGGGGGAGCTGCGCAGACATGCGGTGCGGCTCGCGTGACGTCATGCTTGTTAGTTCGTTTTTCCTGGGGGAGTTCTGTCCACTCGTTTGTCGATTTTTGTTGTTAACCAGAATAAGGGTTTGTTTTGTGGCGCTTACGTTTCTGGGTGCCTGTCCCGGTCGATGGCAGATATAGAATGCTCCAAAATCACACGTGCATTTCTATGGGCCATTGCTCCCCGTGCCTCTCTGAGGGGGCCAGGTTCTGGCTCGTGGTCCCCGGTAGGCCTAGAACTCCACCCACATCGACTGATGCAAAATAGTTAGGGTATCCATATCAGCCATGGATAGCTCCGAGGAGCCTCCGGGACTCGCCCAGAAAATGGTGTTTCATTACATTCGACGCTGTTTTTTTTTTTTTTTTTTTTTTTTTTTTTTGCCAGACTTCCCCGCCCTATAGTGGGCAAAATATGCCATTTACGATTTTATTATTATTTTTTACGTGATCAGGAACATAAATTAACAGGTTAAGATTTTTTTTTGTTATACCCCTGTGGGTGACAATGGCCAAATAGCCCTTAGCAACACAAGGGTTAATCTACTTATTATATACTACAACTTTGTCTAAATTTTTTTTAATAAAAAAATCTGACTACAAATATTCACCGATTTCTTTTGATTCGAGAATATGACAATGGTCATATTGCCTATTGGGAATACTTGGATCATAATGGGCCTCGTAGCCTGGTGGATAGGGCCTCGTAGCCTGGTGGATAGCGCGCAGGACTCGTAATTCTGTGGCGCGGGTTCGATTCCCGCACGAGGCAGAAACAAATGGGCAAAGTTTCTTTCACCCTGAATGCCCCTGTTACCTAGCAGTAAATAGGTACCTGGGAGCTAGTCAGCTGTCACGGGCTGCTTCCTGGGGGTGGAGGCCTGGTCGAGGACCGGGCCGCGGGGACACTAAAAGCCCCGAAATCATCTAGAGATAACCTCAAGATAATGGGGGAAAAAAAGTGAATTCCACAGATTTAAGTATGAATTAATACTTTTCCTCATCTGAGGAAAGTTGTCAGCAAATATTAAGACTTATATACATAATATATAGACATAAAACTTACATATACATAATGCTGAAAACATGAAAACATACATTGGCTTTATTGGCACTGTTGTATCACATATTGGCACCTGTGTTATGATGCCATCATTTGTATGGTATGCAGTAATATTTCGGTGCTGGGGTTTACAAAACAAATATTAGGAACTTTATTGATGGCAGTGCCAGCCACTGCCTTCTCTCTCACAGCTGTTAAGGGCACTAACCCATGTGCCAGGGA
Organism: Procambarus clarkii; assembly: GCF_040958095.1. Classification (NCBI taxonomy): domain Eukaryota; kingdom Metazoa; phylum Arthropoda; class Malacostraca; order Decapoda; family Cambaridae; genus Procambarus; species Procambarus clarkii. Next base: position 32,066,150 of record NC_091165.1, on the reverse strand, counting down.
AGTGGCTGGCAGTGGCCTAACAGCACCACCACATGTGAGGAGTTGTGTAGTGGGAGGTGGTGTTGTGTGGCATCAGCTGGGGGAGTCACTCACTCCTCACTTGTACTTGTATTGTGTGCATTCTCCTGCCATTTTGCTTTATTTTCTGTTCTTTTGTTTAGTACGACATCGTGAAAATGGCAGCAATATAATGTAGCAATAAAACACCATTGGAAGAGCGGGAACAGAGCGAGAGGCAATGAAATGACACAATGCTACACCACAGCTCCTCCCTGTATGAACACCGCCTGTTGACTGATGGTCCCCTCAAATGCACACCTTCTTGCCTCAGATGACGTAGTTGCCAATGACCAAAAACAGCATTTTATATAAAGAGTTTTCCAATTTGTCAGAAAAATCCAATTTCATAGAACACAATCAGGTACGGCCACGATAACGAGACGACAGTGGTGAACAGTTTTGCAAGGAGATGGGGAGTTTAAAACTTTTTTTATTTAACAGACAAGATTTTCACAAAAATTATCCCAAAAGCTACAAGAATTGTACAGAATTTTTCTATATTGTTATTTTTGGTCAAAATATATAGAATTTTAAAGACCCCAACCCCTTAACCCTTAAACTGCTAACTGTTAAATAGCCAACATCCCCAGGGCACTCAAGGAAAAAAAATTCTGAAAAAGATTGTTTCTTATGACATTGTTAATTAGCCTTCAGGAAGCACAAAAATCCAAATAAAAAGTCTCTAGCTGTTGTGGTTCAGCTGTAGTGTGGTGGCCTGGAGAAGTGGCATAGTTTTAGCTGAGGTGTTGCATAGGAATAACTTTGTTGATTGTCTTTCATTGTTTCTCAATTTATTTATTTATTTTAGTTTTTTCATGCCAGCAGGTTGTATTTGTGTGTCAAAGTACTGTTATATAAAACTTTGAAAATATAAGTATGTATGGATATACAAGTATAGATAGACACTCAAATACTTTATTTATTTATTTATATATATATATATATATATATATATATATATATATATATATATATATATATATATATATATATATATATATATATATATATATATATGTCGTACCTAGTAGCCAGAACTCACTTCTCAGCCTACTATTCATGGCCCGATTTGCCTAATAAGCCAAGTTTTCCTGAATTAATGTTTTTTCGACTACCTAACCTACCTAACTTTTTCGACTACCTAACCTATAAAGATAGGTTAGGTTAGGTAGGGTTGGTTAGATTTGGTCATATATCTACGTTAATTTTAACTCTAAAAAAAAAATTACCTCATACATAATGAAATGGGTAGATTTATCATTTCATAAGAAAGAAATTAGAGAAAATATATTATTTCAGGAAAACTTGGATTATTAGGCAAATCGGGCCTTGCATAGTAAGCTGAGAAGTGCGTTCTGGCTACTAGGTACGATATATATATATATATATATATATATATATATATATATATATATATATATATATATATATATATATATATATATATATATATATGTCGTACCTAGTAGCCAGAACGCACTTCTCAGCCTACTGTGCAAGGCCCGATTTGCCTAATAAGCCTAGTTTTCATGAATTAATGTTTTTTCGACAACCTAACCTACCTAACCTAACCTAACCTAACGTTTTCGGCTACCTAACCTAACCTAACCTATAAAGTTAGATTAGGTTAGGTTAGGTAGGGTTGGTTAGGTTCGGTCATATATCTACGTTAATTTTAACTCCAATAAAAAAAATTTACCTCATACATAATGAAATGGGTAGCTTTATCATTTCATAAGAAAAAAATTAGAGAAAATATATTAATTCAGTAAAACTTGGCTTATTAGGCAAATCGGGTCTCGCATAGTAGGCTGAGAAGTGAGTTCTGGCTACTAGGTACGACATATATATATATATATATATATATATATATATATATATATATATATATATATATATATATATATATATATATATATATATATATATATATATATATATATATATATAAATATATATATATATATATATATATATATATATATATATATATATATATATATATATATATATATATATATATATATGTCGTACCTAGTAGCCAGAACTCACTTTTTGGCCTACTATTCAAGGCCCGATTTGCCTAATAAGCCAAGTTTTCCTGAATTAATATATTTTTTAAATTTTTTTTCTTATGAAATGATAAAGCTACCCATTTCATTATGTATGAGGTAAATTTTTTTTATTGGAGTTAAAATTAACGTAGATATATGACCGAACCTAACCAACCCTACCTAACCTAACCTAACCTATCTTTATAGGTTAGGTTTGGTTAGGTAGCCGAAAAAGTTAGGTTAGGTTAGGTTAGGTAGGTTAGGTAGTCGAAAAACAATTAATTCATGAAAACTTGGCTTATTAGGCAAATCAGGCCTTGCATAGTAGGCTGAGAAGTGCGTTCTGGCTACTAGGTACGACATATATATATATATATATATATATATATATATATATATATATATATATAATATATATATATATATAATATATAATATATATATATATATATATATATATATATATATAATATATATATATATATATATATATATATATATATATATATATATATATATATATATATATATATATAGAATTTATTTATTTATTTTTTAAGCCTAAATCTTAAAGTTGCATATAGCACACATTTTGCCTCAAATTATACATGGTAATCACTCATTTGCTGTTGCTAAAAGTTTAGTGTCTCCTCTATGGCTGCCCTAAACATTCAGACACTAGATGATGTTGCCAAGCAATGGTCATCATTTTCTTACAAAGGCCCTGGAAGGAAAGTGAGGGACTCAGGATTTTTTTTCAAGATGGGGGATGGTTACTGGTGGTCTGAGGAAGCAGATGTGAGCTCTATGTATGTGCAGGACTATTTTAACTACAGTATTTTAAATATGCAAATCATATATGTGTGATTTGCGCCGTTTTGTGACGGTTACTCCCATGGTATATGTATGTGTTGCGCTGTTTAAGGGTTAAACAATTATTGTCTGGGGTTTTCATGTATGATGCAGATATGGATAGGTCTATGTGGATGTATGGCGTTTACCTTGTCCCATGAAAACCTGCCTGGGATGATTCATGTTATGAATGTGGTTTTCGTGATGAATGTGGAATGGGGTAATCGTCATATGATTTTAAACAATTATCTGGACTTTACTTGTATGATGCAAATACTGATATAAAGCTCTCTGTGAATGTAAAAAAAAGTGATAAAACAATCACTAACATCCGAGGATATAATAGGAAGTGTCAACAAAGTGCAAATGGTGCAAAAGCAAAGTAAATACACCAAGCATTTACAAGTGCCAGATCCAGCCTGGTAGAGCACTTCCACCCAGTGAAATTATAAATATTTACTCACTTTCATATTTTTCTTACATTTTGCATTTAAATTAATAATTCTATAATGAAAATTATTTTCTGTAGTGAGCCCCAGAGGTTCCCTGAAGTTGGTTTACTGATTGAGTGCCACACAACTTGGAAGTCATCAGATGGTGGCCCAGGTGAGCCGAGCCGCCACCAGCCAAGCTCTTGACTGGTGTTCATGCCCGACGGTGATCAGTTTATTCTGGCCACAGTTTCCCATTTTGTGGTGTTTTGCCATGTGAGGCTGTTCCTACATGAAAGTATGTTCTGGCCAGAAGTTTAGAGTACTGGAGCTGCATGCGCTTAAGCTCACCTTCCCCTAGGTACTCCGTAAGTACTGCCCTTGCGCGATCAGGGTTTCCTTTCCTGGGGCATTTGGGAATCGCTCTGTTAGAGGGCTTCCTCGCTTGTGGCAGTCTTAGGTGTGTTGGGGGCTTTAGACTTTGAATCTTGCCCTGGGTTGGGGAGTGTAGTTGGCTGGTGGGGCACACTGCAGTTGGTGCTCCCAGCTCTTCAGTTAGTAACGACACGCCAATGTTCTCCCTAACAGCTTGTTTACTGTTTGAGGTACAGTATCTCTCTCTTTGTGGAGAGCCCCTTCGGCTTCCATGCCTCCTCAAAAGAGGCACGAGGAGCAATGGGCTAAAGACACTGTAATTGGAAGCAGTCTTTGTCTGCCATCTACCAGGTCAGGCAACCAGAAAGGTAGGAATTCCAAAACAAACTACCCTGGTCAATAATTGCAAACCGAAAGCCGAACTAGCAAGCACAACTCCCCAATCAAAAACAGGGACAATAGCATGTCACCGCCACAACCGCCGGGCATCCAGCCATGCAACCCCACTCCCTCTTTGGGAGGGAGACGGGGGGGGGGGGGGGGGTCCCAGACCTCCGTGCCGGCTATTCTCCTTTGTTCAAGAGGCTGTTGTGTCAGTGGCAGTCGATCGAATCTGGCTCCATCCTTTGAGCAGTGCTGCATAGCAGTGTTGTTGTTCAGTGTTGGTGGTGTGCGAGCCAGGAATAACACACAAGAGTAGTCGGGCTGCATCTTCATGCACCTAGGGCCATCTTCCCTAGGTGCCCTGTAAGTACTGCCCCTGCGGCCTAGGGTTATCTCCCCTGAGCCATTTGGGAACTACCTCTGTGTGGTTCTGTTGCTGCTCCCTGATTGCCCGCCCTTGGGGGTTTAGCTGGGTTGGTTCTTACTCCTGTTTGCCCTTGGGTAAGAGGTAGTTTCGTCACTGGCTGGGGCGCGAGGTACTGTGCAGCTGTCTGATATATGCATAGCAACTGGTTCTGTTCACCTGGAGACATTGTGCTTTTGCGGAGTTTTTCTTTTGTTTTTCTTTTGTTTTGCCTGGCGGGGGTCTGCCAGGTGTGGTGGTTAACACCTTGATCCATGGGCTGGATCAAGGATATTGTGTTTGGTGGAAGTGTCATGTGTTTTATTCTGCTATTTCATGATAGCAGAATAAAATGATAGCAGCAGGAGCATTATCTAGCAGCAACAATGCCTTAACCTCACTGGCCTTTATTCCACATTTATTGATCTCAAATTCTCTAACCTTACAAAAGTGGTTTTCAAACCAGTCTGTAAGTATTGATTGATTAAACCATGACTTTTTTGAACTGTAATATATTACGGGTAATGCCTGCATTATGTTTTTTAACCACTGAACTGAGCAACGCGCCTGCAGGTGCTCGACGGGAGGTGCGCAACGCACCTCCGGGATCTTATATTTTTAGCGTATGGTTCAAAACTCCCATGGCTACATGGGGTTCACATTAGCTTCCTCAGGGCTCTTGTAAACAAATTGAACACTAAATGGGTAGAACACCTGGAGAGAAATGATATAATATCAGACAAATAGTATGGTTTTCGATCTGGAAGATCCTGTGTATCGAATTTACTCAGTTTCTATGATCGAGCAACAGAGATATTACAGGAAAGAGATGGTTGGGTTGACTGCATCTATCTGGACCTAAAAAAGGCTTTCGACAGAGTTCCACATAAGAGGTTGTTCTGGAAACTGGAAAATATTGGAGGGGTGACAGGTAAGCTTCTAACATGGATGAAAAATTTTCTGACTGATAGAAAAATGAGGGCAGTAATCAGAGGCAATGTATCAAACTGGAGCATTGTCACAAGTGGAGTACCACAGGGTTCAGTTCTTGCACCAGTGATGTTTATTGTCTACATAAATGATCTTCCAGTTGGTATACCGAATTATATGAACATGTTTGCTAATGATGCTAAGGTAATAGGAAGGATAAGTAACTTAGATGATTGTCATGCCTTCTGGACAAAATAAGTACAGTATATGGAATTTAATGTTAATAAATGCCATGTTATGGAATGTGGAATAGGAGAACATAGACCTCACACAACCTATATATTATGTGAGAAATCTTTAAAGAATTCTGATAAAGAAAGAGATCTTGGAGTGGTTCCAGATAGAAAACTATCACCTGAGGACCACATAAAGAATGTTGTGCGAGGAGCCTATGACTCGCTTTCTAAGTTCAGAATTGCTTTTAAATACATGGATGGCGATATACTAAAGAAATTGTTCACGACTTTTGTTAGGCCAAAGCTAGAATATGCAGCGGTTGTGTAGTGCCCATATCTTAAGAAGCTCATCAACAAACTGGAAAAGGTGCAAAGACATGCTATTATGTGGCTCCCTGAACTGAAGGGCAAGGTCACTACGTACAAAATAGTAACAGGAATTGATAAAATCGATAGGGAAGATTTCCTGAGACCTGGAACTTCAAGAACAAGAGGTCATAGATTTAAACTAACTAAACAAAGATACCGAAGAAATATAAGAAAATTCACTTTAGCAAACAGAGTGGTAGACGGTTGGAACAAGTTAAGTGAGAAGGTGGTGGAGGCCAAGACCGTCAGTAGCTTCAGTGTGTTATATGACAAAGTGCTGGGAAGACGGGACACCACGAGCGTAGCTCTCATCCTGCAATTACACTTAGGTAATTACACTGTTGTGCTCACATATTTTAATAGCATTTTTTTTGTCACTTACTCTACTTTTGCTGATGTTAAACTCTGCTGCTGCTTGTGCAAGAGAATATCCTTTATCTAGTTTTTTTAATTAACGCTAGCTTTTGTGCAACTGTCAGGTGCTTCCTTTGGGTAACTTTAGGCATTTTGTAAATTGAAGATCACAACTAACAGTAATGTCCTTGAAAATTGAAGATAGCCGCCCGAATTCACGGTAAACAATGCGGCCACATGGCCCGGCACAGTACATTCTGTGTCCGTTGGAAAAAATACCTAGTGCCTATACTATAAAAGGTATTTAATAAGAAAACAAAGAATTTTGCTTAACACTTTTGCGCGGCGACTACTCGGCATCAAGTCGTCCGTTTAATAGAGGGAAGTCCGGTAACGACTCGGCATTAAGTCGTCCGTTAAAAACTGTGCCCAGCATTCGCACTTGGCTGTGGGAGGGGCGCGCCGCAGTTTTGGACCTTTTATGCCTTATATATAAAGTTGAAAAGAGTATACACATTTTATTGTGCTCGATTAGCACTCTTGGGGTAATGCGATGTCACTTTCTTTGTTTGCTGTGGGTGGTTTGCTGGGCTTTTGGAGTTTATATGCATTTAATCCTGTAGAGAATTCAATTGTGAACATATTGATACCAAAGTGAAAGACCTATGATGAGAACTGAGGTGACCAAAATGAAAAGAGTGTACACATTTCATTGTTCTTGCGTGCTCCCGGGTAACACACTCTCACTTTCTCTGTTTGCTGTGGGTGGTAAGCCGGGTTTTTGGAGTTTATATGCATTTAGTCTTGTAGAGAATTCTATTGCGAACACATTGATATCAAATTGAAAACCCTAGGACCAAAATTGAGATTACAAAATTAAAGAGTATAAACTGTTCAGTATTACAGCGCTCTCTAATGGAAGGCCAGGTGCCCCTAGGGGTGGCGGGGCACTCTCTTCCAGGTAACCTCGGCCTGCTTTCATTACGGCGGCGGGTGGGGCGTGCTGCAGTTTTTGACATTATATGCATATACTCCTGTTGGGAATTTTATTGTGAACACATTTGATACCAAAATGAGAGACCTAGGACGAGAATTGAGGTGACCAAAGTGAAAAGATAGTACACATTTTATCGCTCTTGCACGCTCCCGGGTAACACGCTCTCACTTTCTCTGTTTGTTGCGGATGGTACACCGGGTGTTTGGACTTTATATGCCTTTAGTCCTGTAGAGAATTCTATTATGAACACAATGATACCAAATTGAAAAACCTTGAAAAAAAACCTTGATGAGAATTGAGGTAACAAAGTTGAAAAGAGTATACACTTTTCAGAATTACCGCACAGTCCCGCTGAATGCCCAAACCCACCTGGAATAGTGCAGCGCTCGCGTGCCCATAGCATCAAAGTGCTAATAACAATAATTTCAAAATATCTTATTAGTAATAATTTAGAATTTGCTTCATTAAACTGTATCATTTTAAAGGAAAGTTAAGATTTAATTTACGACTCTGGACGATCGAGGTCGGTGACCTGCTTGCCGTGTGAGGGCCCGCTGATGCAATACCGACACAATACTGACCTTCAGTTATATCGACTGCCAGACCTGTATATGAGGCTCCAGATACCAGTCTCTCAAACCAGTCAATAGAACCGGCAGATCGGTTAATAAGAGCCCGTTAAATCGAGTAGATAGTATTATAATGTATGTAGTGTCCCCCCCCCCTCTTTTTTTTTCTCTGTCCTGGGGGCAGGGGATTTCCTGGAGCCGACGAGTAGAATGTAATCCTCGATGGGACAAATTGGCCTTGCCCCATAGAATTTGTTAAAGTGAGGATAAACTGTACTCTAAAGCTCTAGTTATAAATACTTTAATCTGGTACACTTGAAGACTGTTCTTACTTGGCTGTAGTCCACAGTTGTCTGTTTTACACTTTAAATTATACAATGTGAATGAACAACATTTAACAAACCACATGACCCAGAATACCAAACATGTTGATCATGGTCTACACAAAATACGGAGAATTACGCACAATTACCAGCCACCATTGGGACATGTAAATAAAGAATTCTATACCTAGCTAGTTTAAATGATAGCACCACAAATACAATAAGTTTGTCACGGCCCTAGTTAACATATGGAATGAGCACTAAACTTGAGCTAGCATGGGATGAACATCCCAATGGTTCCACAAGCTGCAGAGTAGAGGCCAAATGTTGGTGTGTGTTTTACACTCGTCCACTACAGCTTCCCAATGTTTTTGCATTCACATCTTATTCCTTTTCATTTCTCATTTTGTTTAAACTGGTTTTCCACATTTAACACACATTTTCAACATGCTTTCCAGTCACAGAATGTACTTGTTAGACTCTCAATGTTAAGTACTTGTTTATATATCTTTTTAGTGAGGGTTCTCCCACTGTAGTTATGCCATTGCACATGTGCAGAAAAGCTGCAGAACTGGTAGGAGTTTCGAAACGTAACTCTTGCCAATCCAACCGTTATTTCACGTACAGTATTCATCAAAAAACATTCTCCATAAAAGTACCTTCCTTATGCTAGTGCACTAATGGAAAAATACAATATCCTTATCGTTCTAACACCGAGAATCTATTCTTTATAACGTTGACCAAACCTCACACTAGAAGATAGAGCCGACGTTTCAGTCCGTTCTGGAGCATTATCAAGTTGATCGTGTCCTCGTCTCTCTTCCTCCTCGCTCTACGCATCAGTGACCCTCCATTTCTTGATTCTGAAATTTCCTTTATTAACAAATCTCTCTCGTCTTGGTTACCACTTACATTTTATCAACTGTGCTTGCCTATTCTCAAGCTAAACAAAATTTCTTTCATCCTAAACCTGCTTCCAACACTATTAGCACTGTGCTCAACCTTCCCTTCATATCTGAACTCGAAACTCTTAGAATATCCTTCGTCCTCTTGGCATAAAGCGTGCCTTTCTACAAAATAATACTCTTCGAATTAATATGGTTTACACTTCTCCTGCTTCTAATGCTGCTGATGTCTACTCCGTTTCCTGTTCGTCTTGTCCTCTCCAATACTTTGGGGAAACTGGCCGTACACTAAATGACAGACTTAGGGAACACAAAAGAAGTGTTAAGTCTGTAGACACAAACAATGCTCTCTTCTGTCATGTTAGGGATTCTAATCATCCTATTGATTGGTCTTCTAAAATCTTTCCTGCCTCTACTCTTCACAGACACCGTCTTGTCGAAACAGCTCTAATACACAACCTACCCATCATGAATCTTAGTCCTGGCTTTGTTTCTGTCAACTCTTCCCTTTCACAGTACACACTCAAATGTTCTAAACTTTCTAACAAACATGACCTAACATAAGCCTACCCATCCTTTTTTCTCTTTTTCTTACGTTCCCACTCTTACTCCTATTATTACACCTATCCCTTTCGTACCTTTTGCCTTGTTCTTACCGTCCTCTGAGATTTCCTTCTCCTCCACCTCTCTTGCCTTACTTATGCCCGTGCCTCCCTCGTCTCACCACAGTCGATTTGATAAAGGTCCAGGACGGACCGAAACGTCGTCGTCTCTTCATCTTCTGGTGTGTGGTTTGGTCAACATTTCCTCAGCCACATTATTGTGCCTTTATCTATATATATTTTATAAGATTATTTCCACTCTTCAAGGTGGGGCAAGGAACTTTTCATCAAGGAGGCCAATGAAGAATTTAGACTGGTCAAAGTACTGTAGATATACACAATATTTGAAAGATTTGAAAGCCAAAAACCTTCAACCAACAAAGCTTCAGCAGGTGACAGTCAAAACCAAGCTTGCCAAGCACCTGTACAAGAATTTTACAGTTCCTTCCTTCAAATTCCTTCAGTTATAAGATGTATAGAACTTCATTTTTGTATTTTATTGTAAAGTACAGTATACCAATCTCAGAGTGATAGACGGCTATCAAGTCCACCAAGGGAAGTTGAAATTTCTGTAATTGAGTTCTATTTTGGGAGGGGGTCCTTGTGGCTCCCTGAAGCTATTGTGCTGAGATGGCTCCCAACTACTAGGTCTCATCAGCTGTGGAGTTGTCGGGCCTACCAGGAACCAGCACCAGAACGTGGCTCCCTCAATCAGAGGTGCAGGTAGCAGGTGACACTTTGCCCCACTGGAAAAGCATCCAGAAAGTCTTTGAACCAATGCAGACCACCACGGCTGGATTCAGAGACTAAAACCTCAAAACTGGCAAACAAACTCGAGCGACAATATTGTAGAAACAATTTATTAACTTGGAATTAGCATGAACTGGTTAGTACTAACCCCCCCCCCCCCCCCCCCACCCCTGCTAGTTAGGAAGCTGGAGCTCCCGGTCTGCTCCAGCCCCCTTACACCAGTTATGTCACTGATGTGGAGATCCACTGTAGGGCTCCTGGGTTGTCAGGAAGCCATGCAGGTCCTGCCGCTTCAAAGCAAAGTTCCAGCCATCTTTGGACTTTGTCCTACAGAGGCCATTTGGTTGGTGTTGTTTCTTGTTTAAGTAGTGCTTCACAATATATATTTTTTTGTTGGACTTGTGTTGTGTGGACCTGGTTTGTAGGATGCTTAGCTGCGTGTGCTCCCTGGCACTGCCCCTGCAATGAGTTCTCTCTTCTCTGGTGTGTTCCAAAGTTCACTCGCCCTTTTAGAGGGAAGACCACTGGGAAGTGACTTTGTCTGGAGTAAGTTAGGTGTCATGCTGTCCCTGTGTTTAGGCCTCGGGTTGCAAACCAGCATTTTGGCTGGTTTATGTGGACTGGTGGTTCATGTGCTTGTTCACCCAGAACACCAAGGTCTGCCCTCACAGCCACGTTAACCAAGCTGTGTCGACCTACTTATTATATATGGCGAGTGTTACCGGTGCCTGGGTGTCCTGCTTGGCTAGTTCTTCAGGCCTTGGAAATCCCCTTTGGTTTCGGTATGACCATATGAATATCTCTTCTGAACCTGCTTTCATCTTGTGCAGGTTTGAGGGCTGTTTGTCAGCTGTGCCACTGGGCAGCACCAATTAATCTTTCTGCCTCACCCATACTGCCTGTTTGTTGGTAACACCTATGCTGCTTAGGTTCAGTATCAATACTTCCTAGGTGCTGCTTCGGAAACTGTCTTGTGTATTGTCACCAGCCTGCTAATGCACTGCCTGAACCTGCTTGGTCGTTGGATCACATAGTCACATTTCTTTCTTTTCCATAGTTTATGGTGTCTCCTTCAGTCCAGGATTCCTTTTATAAGGCAATTTTCTTCGTCTCCGGTTGTAGGGTTGATGAGCTTCATGCTCTTCTCGGGAAATGTGTTTTTCCATTTGGCCCTGGTGGGCACCTTGTTGCCTGCAGCCATCTCCTCCTCTGGCAAAGAATGTGTGGTGGCTTCCAGAGAGGTTCTGTGGATGTTGCTTGGTTAGGCTAAGGGGGTGGATCATGTGGTGTACCCAGTGGCATCTCTCCACCACTATCTCCATGCCACAGATTCTGGCTCGGTGGATGCTTTGTGGGCTGATTGTTTCCTTGGTTTTCTGTTGTAAGATTAATATTTCCCAGGTTTTCTAGTGTCATGCAGGAATATCCCTGCCAATAAATAATAAAAATTTAGTGTTATGAAGTCCAGCCTGTCTGCCTGCCTGGTCTACTACTGTGCTCATGATATTCAGAAATACTGTACACTGCTCTCACTGCAGTTTTTGTCAACATGTCCTAGGCTGATATTCCAGCACAGAGGTTTTGGCGGTCTAATAGCTAATGTTTATGGGCCTCGTCCTGCTGGTATTGCCTTGGGTCATGTGTCTCGGCCTAGTGTCTCATCTTCATTCTAACTGCCTGCAGTTTCCTCCTCCTCCTCCTCCCTAATGAGTCCCTCTCTTTCTTCTGTTTCTTCAAGGAACCACTGGGGCTCACTCAGAAAGAGCCATTTCATTACATTCATTGCTGTCTTTTAGAGGTTTCTAACTTTACAAAAAAATATATGTTTATAATGTGTAAATTTAAATTAACAGTGTGGGAAAAAAATTATTCATCACAGTGTGTTTTGATATGTACAAAATTCAGGAAAATCAGATATTCAGCTTGGAGTTTGCCCCACACAAACTGAATTAGTGAACTTAGACAGTAATTTGGGGATCTTTTGTAGAGATGCAACAAATTTGCTGTTTCTCCGTTATTTGTTTAAACTGATCATTGGGTTTAAGTTTCCCCCCCCCCCCACTTCCTTCATAGTTGTACTGTATTACTATTTAGGGCTCTCCTGCCTAGGTGTTTTTTTTTTATGGCTTCATGCTTTTCATTTTCCAAACCTTTGTACTTCTCATGTTATGTGTTGGGCAATATTATGTAAGACATTTATGGTTCAGTACTTGTACAGTACATTTACATGAAGTCTTTAAGGATTTGTATTGCAAGAGGAACAAATATTGTAACTGATGTAAAGTGTAATTCTTGGACTTCATACTTGGCTCACTCTTCTCTTTTTCCTGGTGGGGGGGGGGGGGGGGGGGGGAATGGATATAAATTTGTAAGATAGCATGAGGGAAAGTAGTATACAAAAAACTGCAGGCAGTCGTATTGGACCGATATGTTCACAAAGATGTAGTAACGCATTTTTTTCACTACTGCCCACAAATCTAAGAGGGTTTGTAAACTTTTACACTATTCAGTATTACACTAAATAATTACAAATAATAAATTGACTAATACAGTAGTAGAAATCAAAATATTATATCTGGCCTATTTATAAAATGGTAACAACACTGGTCATTACATATTGCTGTGTTAACCTCCGTGGGGTAAAACATTGTGATGCTTGCATTCCAAGTGTTATAAATATGCATGTGTATATAATTACACACTTAGGTTATTACATGTAAATGTAAATGATATATTATGCACATATTGTACTGTAATACGATTAATTCTATTCAATATTATTTACAGGTATCCCATGTGCCTTTACTTTCTGGATCTACTGCAGCACGAAAACTTCAGAAAGGAAATTGTTAATGGCCAATGCTGTAAATTCATTGACGATCAGACTGTACTGCACTGGCAACACTACTCTCGTAAGCGTATGAAACTTCTAGAAACCGGAATTCATCAACAAGGCTCACAGACCCCAGTTTCTCAGTCAACAGCAGTGTCTGGTGCCCCAACTCCTGCTGCTCTACCCACTAACTTATTAAACGGTCATGGACAGACTCAGAAAGTGTGAGGAAAAAGGATTGTAAAAATTTATTACGATAAGTTCCTGCAACCAGGATTGTGCAGAATAAATAGGAAAGAGAAAGACCATTTTAAACGTTTTGTAATTATTGGATCAAAGATTGTGCTACAAGTATGGGGGACAGAGTAATTCTCAGCTATCATGATTGTTTGATCCACGAATCAGATCTTAGACTGTTAGAGGGTCGTAACTGGCTTAATGATTCTCTTATATCTTTCTGGTTTGAGCATCTGCAGCATGACATTTTCTGTGGGAGATCTAGGCTGTTGTTTATTAGCCCAGAAGTAACACAATTAATTAAGATGGGAGATGCTAATGAATTACCTATATTTCTTGATCCTCTTAATGCACGGTTCAAGGACTATATGTTCCTACCTGTTAATGACAACTCATCAGTCATTGCATCTGGAGGGAGCCATTGGAGTCTCCTTGTTTACAGCAGGTATGACACAAAGTGGTATCACTATGATTCCCAAAGAGGTGCCAATTATCGTGATGCTCGCTGCCTTGTACAAAGAATAAATTCTTACCTGAATAGGGATATACCGGCATCACTAGTAGATGCCCATTGTACACAGCAAGACAATAGTTACGATTGTGGGGCCTTTGTTATGACTTATGCTCACCGAGCAGCTGCACAGGCTGTTGAGGGCACTGCCCTAGGAACCTGCTATGTTGATAGACAAGAAGCCAATCGCATGCGAGACCTTATCAAGTCTCTTGTGTATAGACTTAGGGGGTGAAAATGGATAACTATGAAGATATAGTTCCTGCCTTGATCATCAACTGCCGTACTGCCCTTAACTGAACAAAATGAGCTTGTAGCATGTGTGATGTTCCTAAACATGTTGACTAATGGGTGTTGCTTGGCAGGAAGATGTAAGCCAAAGGTTTACTATTTGCTGCTAGGATATGATTGCTGTGTCAGTTTTTGTTATGAGTGAAGAGCAATCTTCTTTAGTTGCACAGGACCCAACTTATGCTTCTTACAATATTTTGCTAAACTGCGGTTTAAGCTTCCATATGAATGAAGCTTTACTTGTCTCAGGTTATTGTAACGTAGTCATGAGAAGTGATTTGATCTTAAATATGATTTATAAATATGAAATGCAACCAGAAATTTATTAAATTTAATTTAAAATGTAGGTTTCATTGTCCTGTATATTGAATACTAAAGTTTATTTAATTGCTTATACTATGTACCCATTAGCATGCTCCCCTGATAAGACAATCTCGGTGGTAAGAGCGTCATACTTGTATAACAATATATACTAATACTCGAGGGCATCATGTGTTAATCCTAGACACTAGTAATGGGTTATGTGATCTCAAAAATGATCTACTATACAGTATTGTATGAACAGAACTGTGTTTTATGTCATTATTAATGGCAAAATGGAGTAATTGTTTTAATGAACTTTTACAAAAATGTGATATTTTCATACCAATCACTTGTCTATGAATGATTGTATATTTTAACAAGTGACGAGTAAACTGGTGAAACTTGTAGGACTGTCGAGTAAAGGACGAGTATTTTCTTCAGCTGCATAATTAAGCTCTTAACCATCTTTGTGATAGTAACTATTTTTGCATAACCCTAAATTCTAATACTCTTTGTGCTGATCATCAAAGATGGTAAAAATCTATTTTTTTTTTGTCCTTGCAATATTCATTGTTAACCTAATTATGTTCATCGCCACTATTTGTGTACAAGTACATATCATCGCTCTATATATGAATGTCACTGTACCATCTGTGTGCTGGTCTGTCTGGACAGATGGATACACACTAAACTACAGTATTTAAAATTCACTTGCCTTGTACAGTTATATTGGCATGATGTAGTGTGTTATGGTTTTTCATTAACCAATTTTCTAAATTTTAAGTTTTCAGTTTCAAGTGGATGATGCATAAAAAATACCAAACATAAATTGTAACAGATTTTGAAATGCTGTTCAGTACTGTATATGCCTTAGACTCGACTAATTCACTGTACTATTGATATAATCTTTTGGGCAAGATTGTTTATTGGTCACTATATAAATAATAGTTCAACTAAGTGATGTAAGCTTTAAGTATGTTGTATGACCTGGGATCATATACTGTAATGAACTGTATTGCTTCAGAGCTGTATATTCCCATATGGCAGCTATAGTACCATGAAATATTTATTTTTTATTGATGTATAATGGTTCCGATTAGAATTGCAGCAATTTGAGTAAACACACACACACACAGGTCAAATGATATAGTGAGCTGATTTGAAGCTAAATAACTACAGCTGGTCCCCAGTTTTACATGGGGATAGGTTTCTGGAGATCATGAGTAGAATTTTGCTAACCATTTTATGGTAATACAGTATAGTAAAAGTCTGATTATCTGACGAGTCTCATTATTGACGTTTATCAGGATAGGCCAAAGTTGGTTACCTACCTATACCTGACCTTGGTGCTCTGCAGTCTGGTTCAGCATGGTGGTGTTCACCTGCAGGCAACATACCGTGCTACTGGGATTTACCAATGATTAGAATTGTAATCCTTTTAGTATGTTGGCCATGCTAATTGTATTGTACAGTATAGTTATTTACATTTAAAGTCAAATTACAAGCCAAAAACAGATGTTCATATGTAGTCCATCCAGGTATCTGACCATGTCCAAGTCCCAAACAGATCAGATAATCATGAGTTTTACTGTAAAAAGTTACTCATGGCAATGAATTTTGTTACATAAATCAATACAAATAATGTATGTACTGTAAAAAAAATTATTGACAATAAAATAATGCCATAAAAATAGGCCGACTTAAAAGTGTAATTTCCTTAACAACAATAAGCATTGCTGGAATTCAGTTTAAATGTATGTAAATTTTATTTTTTAAGTAATGAATGACTTTGACAATAGATGCATCCTCAAGAAAATAAGAGATTTAACCCTTGAACAGCAGTTATCGTCAACTGTTGATTCATGGTAATGTGGTTATCATAGGAAGATTTAAACAATTATTGTCTGGGTTTTTACATGTATCATACAAATAAGGATATAATAGGTTAATGTTAATATAATGGAATTAACCTTGACCCATGAAAAAATCTTGCCACTTGCCACGTCATGGTACAAAAGCAGTTATCTCCATGAATGTTACTAGGGAAATGCAGTTATATAATGATTTAACCCTTAACCACTGAACTGCGCAACGCGCTTGCAGGTGCTCGATGGGGGGTGCAGCTCCAGGATCTTATAGCATATGACTCAAAACTCCCGCAGCTACATGGGGTTCACATCGACTTCCTCAGGGCTCTTGTAAACAGATGCCATTTTTTTGTTTAAATCGTGGGCAACGTTCTCGGGTGTTAGAGCCTCAATACTGAGCGAGCCACGAAGGTTGGTGCACGCAGCACGAGCTCACAGCACTGCTGTTCAGCTTGTGACCACAGCATCGCCTAATGTCAAAATATATACGTAACTGGCATTAGCCATAATAGTATTACAGAAGACCCGGAGTGTGATAATGACTGTACAATGTTCATATATCACTGAATCAATGCTGTTCAAGATGTTCACAGTGCTAGCCACAGCACCACAGCATTATTTCGTCCATCTAGGAATTTTCATAAGACTTCTTACGTTCCTATACAAAATAAACTTGTGGTCATTTATTCATTTACATGATTTAGTGACCAGGATTGTGGTGATAATTAAGACTGTGCGTAACATTGTGGGAGGAGGAATTTTGGTGAGAGGGGGAGGGAATTGTGGTAGCGGTAGTGTGTGGCAGCCACTCTGTTTTGCTCACCATACTAGCTTAGTGGTTTGCTATGGTGAACACACATGTACATGGGTATATACAATGTGTGTATATAGTGTAATAACAGGAATATGTTGGGAAGAGCCATTTGGGTGAGGGAGGTGCCGTCACACTCGTAGTGTCGTCTGCCATGTGATTTCTCATGCAGTGTATGGTGGCCACTGAGCTGTTTGGACACAATACCAGCTTAGTTGTATAGTTATGGTGAATAAATCGTGTAGATACGTATACATAACGTGTGTAAATAGTGTAATAAAAATGATAACAGTATGGTGGGAGGAGGAATGTTGGCGAGTAAGAAGTTGGAGGAGTGCGAGTGTGGCAGCTCACACTCCGGGAGTTCTGAGTGTGTTGATAGTGAATGTATATAGTGTGTGATAGTGTGTAAATATATTGTAAATATACATAAATGAACATGAAACATTGGATACATGAGCAATATATGTGGACACATTTGTGACGCATATAACATTGTCTTGGGACAGTACGGATGTTCTACTGCCATAATATTGTGTACGTGTTCATTATACATAGGATTGACAAGAAAAAACAAAACAAATGTATTTGGAAATATACGCAAAAAATTAAAAAAAATATTAGTGGCAACTCGCGCATGTTGAAGATCGTGTGCGACTGACTTCTGGAGTTTGTCACGGGCGACCACCAAATCGTGACATCACACACTATTGTCCGGACCCCACTGTGGCCAAAGTAAATACAATTTCAATCTTTTCTTTTCTTTTTTTTTAACATATCTGTGATCAGGAAAGGGTATTTAACATTTAAAAAAAAAAAAAAAAAAAATTTTGCCAAGAATTTATTTCTTGTGCACAAGGGGGAGGGCCATATTTGGAGCCCAAGCAGCACCATGGTTAAATGGCACAAAACACACACATTCAATTTGACATAACATCAGTTTTTAAAACTTACACAAGCACTTTCCAATTTTTTTGCATAATCGCGGCAAATGCTCTTTGTCACTTGATCACCAACATAACTTGAAAAACAAGATAAAAAATAATTATAAATTTGAATATTAAAAACTTTATATTTTATTAATTTGATTTGAAAATCTAAATGATCATCAGTTGTTCATTTGGTGTTATTAAGCTCTCAGAATAGCATATGATCATCATTTTCATTTAATTAGAATATAGGTTTTCAGTATACTTTACTGTAAACAAGTTGTCATTATGGCATTTGAAATATGCAGCAAATTTAGACCAAAAAAAAATGTATAGCTCCAAACGTTTAGGGTTTATGAAAAATCCGTTCTCTAGGGATTGTAGAACAGACAGCAGAGCACACAATGTCAAAATGGTAAGAATCGTTCAGAAACTGAAATTTTAGAAGCCACTCAAAAGTTGAAAGTCTAGTTTTATAGATAATTGAAGTTATCAACAACGAATAAAGGCAGTTAAAATTTTGTAATTTACTTGTATGTTTTAATTAATAAACATTGCTTGGCATTCGTACTTGAATATGTGATAGTTGTAGGTCAATGTGTCAAAAAAATAATCCCCCATATAAACAAAATATAGGGATAATTATAATATAATGATTTAGGGGATATATTTCGGGTATACTTTATATAAGTGAAAATGCCCTAATCTGGTCCCTAGTCACCAAAACAACCTAAAAAGACAAAGAAAATAGAGCTTGAAATCTCTGAAAAAAATCAGCCAAAAAAATTCAAAGTCCCAAGTTCTGCGAGTTGCGACTGATGTTTGTTGACAAATTTCATTCTTTCTTCACATAAGGTATAAGGGAAGGGTATGCACTCTCCAGCATGTAAAGGTTAAAACAAAATTGGATAATAAACAAAGTAAAAAAAAAAAAAATAAAAACTTAAACAAAAAAAAATTCACCTACCCCCCAAAAATAAATATTTGGCATTGAGGAAAGTAACAAATATTAAACATTCGGCAATGTACTTATATGATATATAACAAGATAGAGAATAATAACATTTATTCATTATTCTTTGTGTTGTTATATATTACTCAGCAATGCCATAAAGGCACCAGCTGCATATCCACTTTGTGGACACTTCTTGCTACTGTTCTTCTTTGTGCATCAGACAGGTGCTTGCATCACTATTATTGCATCATCCATCAGTTCCAGGTAATAGGGGCTGTAATAATTATCAACAAAATGTTCTTCTTTTAAAAAAATATTAAAATCAATATTTTGAAAATATTTTAATGAAAGTTTTACGACCCTGAAGCCAATAAGTTGGAGATTTGTTTAACATTTTTAAGTAATTTTTACATAATTTGAATATTTTTTGCTTCTTGACCCCTAAGGATGCACCGTTTAAGGATTAAACAATCATTGTCAGGGTTTTACTTACATGATGGAAATATAGATATAAAAGCTCTGTGTATGTAAGTAAAGAAAAACAAGTGATAAAACAACTATTGAAACATACGAGGATAAAACGGGAAGCGTTAGCAAAGTCTAGCACCAGGCGTTGACATGTGCCAGACGCAGCCTTGCAGAGCACCTCCACACAGCGAAACAATAAATATTCACTTATTTTCGTGTTTTTCTTACATTCTGCATACAAGTTTCTATAACACAAAAATATTTGTTTGTTTGTTTTATGTTTTGTTTTTTTTGCATAGGCGGTTATAACCATTTCTTCATAGCCGCTGTCTGAGGGTTAAAGACATTGTTCATGAGGTGCAGTTTTATTAGTGATAGACATCCCAACCCCACATGGTCACAAAAGCACTCGTGCTCAACTCGCTACTATCACTGCTATTTGCTACCTTTTACAACTATCCACAACACTGGTATACAAGACCCCATTAAAGCTACCAGTTGTGTTACTCTCAGACTACTAATCTGATCCCACTTGTGAAATTTTGCTAGGCCCTGACCTGCACATTGAATGCATTCACCCCCTATGTTATGAACAACTCGTCCTTGACTCAAGTCCATTACATCCAGCGGTTGACCCCACAAATGCATTCATAAATTTTAAGATGCTGTTCATTCAAAATAGGAATTTTCTCAAATGTAAATTAATATTATAATATATTAGCATATTATGCATATATAGGTTAGGTTAGGTGTTTACATTCTGTTAGCGATTACAGTATTTGTAGTACGTGGGTGAAGCATTTATAGCGTTGTGGTTCGAACAAAATTCGTCGGTGAAGCACTTGTTCCTCCTTGTTCCGGAAGTGTTCGAACTAAATCGGTTGCGAGTCGTGTGTAAACCGTTTTTCATTCATAAACAGGGGGTTTTGTGGGTGCATGGAATCAATTTTGGGTCTTTGTTTGGATGACGGGCTAGTTATGAAGTTCCTTTTTCTTTAATGTATTTACTGTCATTTACAATGTTGCTCCATTGGTGTATGGGGCAAAGTGTTTTGAAAGCATTGGATATTATTTTCTGTGGGAGTCCCAGGTAGCTCCCTGAAGCTATATCTTGCCGAGATTGTTGCATAGTAAATGGCCACACCAGTAGCTGAAGTTCTATTTGACCTACAGAGACCAGAACCATTCCCCTACCTCACAGAGCCATGAGGAACGAGTGACAATTTGCCGCCCCACCGGAAATACCCTCCAGAAAGTCAGCAAAGCTTTACAAACAACTGGAGGGTTCACAGAAAACAAAGCTTTGAAACTGCTAAATGACTTGACAAACAATTCCCACAACAATCAGTCCTCAGGGCCAGGCTTGTTTAAGCGGTGGCCACTCCTAAGACACATTCATCAATTTATTATCTATTAATTATTATCTCATATTTTCTATGAGATTTTATTTTAATTTTATTTTTAAGTTACATATTATTCATATAATATATATTTTAATACTGTATATGTTATTTTTATTTTACAATTGTTTTAAAGGTACAGTATTTTTAAGTTAATATTTTATTTTAATGTTCTAGGTACAGTTAGGCATACGTTAGGTTTTTGTTACACACTCCTGGGGTGTATAACAAAAAGGTGTCCTTGCCCTTGCACCACCTATAGCACAGGTGGTGCAAGGGCACCATTTGCTGTTCAACAAATCCCTTGAGTGTCATACCTTCCCTGATATCCTTAAAAAAAAAAGCAAGAGTAACGCCAGTTCATAAAGGAGGTAATCCGTCAGACATAAACAATTATAGACCAATATCAAACCTACCCATACTATCAAAAATATTTGAAAAAATTATCTACAAACAGCTCTACTCCTACCTCATAAAATTCAACATTCTTAGCCCCTGTCAGTTTGGCTTCCGCTACCAAAAGAGTACCAACGATGCAATCATTACTCTCCTTGATATAATTTAATCAGCCCTTGACAAAAATGAGTTTCCAATTGGACTCTTCATTGACCCGAGAAAGGCCTTTGATACCAATTACCATCTTACGTATTCACAACTACCTCTTACGTAAACTCCATCATTATGGAATCCGAGGCCATGCGCTGGATTATATCCAATCCTATCTTAGTGATAGACACCAATGTGTAACCATCAATAATATAACCTCTCCCACTCTACCAATAACCGTTGGAGTGCCACAGGGCAGCATCTTGGGACCTCTTCTATTTCTTATATACATCAGTGATCTGCCTAATGTCTCTACCATTCTGAAACCTATATTGTTTGCTGATGATACTACCCTCATCTACTCTAACCCCAACCCACATACACTAAATGATGTTGTTAATAATGAACTAAAAAAAGTCCACTTATGGATGTCAACCAACAAACTAACACTTAACATAGAAAAGACCTACTACATCCTATTTGGAAGCAAATCTACAAATGCAATTCAGCTTCAGATAGACAATGTAAACATTAGCAATAAAAATGATGGAAAGTTTCTTGGCATATTCCTAGACAAGAGACTCAACTTCAGTACCCACATACAACACATAACTAAGAAAGTCTCTAAAACAGTTGGTATGCTCTCCAAAATCAGATATTATGTACCTAACTCTTCTCTCATCTCTCTATATTATGCACTAATCTATCCCTATCTTAATTATGGTATCTGCGCATGGGGTTCAACCACTGCAAACCACCTCAAGTCCATCATCACCCAGCAAAAATCTGCTATCAGAATAATAACAAATTCTGCTTTCAGACAACACTCAGCCCCCTTGTTTAACTCTCTAAACATGCTAAACAATCTCACTCCACAAATTCTCTTGTGTCAACTACATTTACAAAACCCTGTTCTTAAATGCAAATCCTGCTCTAAAACTCTCCCTGGACAGATGTAATAGGACCCATTATCACCACAGCAGAAATAAATATATCTTTGATATCCCCAGAGTCAAACATAATTTGGGTAAACACACTATTCAAATAAAGAGACCCAGTCTATGGAACTCACTCCCTATTGAATTGAAAAGCTGTCCAACTTTTGTATCATTCAAAAACAAAACTAAAAAGTACCTAATTTCATCTTTAGTTTTTTACCTTGTTGCTTTAAAATTACACTGTATCATTTGCTATCCAATCTCCCAATCTTTATGTACCCAATCTGAACATTTTACCATTGTGATCATTGCTGTCTTCTTATATGTGCTGTCAATCTGCTGTATGGTGTCTGTTAATCTTGTTTAAATTACCAATCAAGCTGTCAATGTAATCAATCAGAGCTTTAATATACCAATGTGCTTTAATATACTTACTAATCTCTCATCTCTTTTTTTTCTTGCAATGTATCTGTTATCATTTTATTAATTCTACTAGAATTTACCTACTTAAAATTATCTGTTAGATTAAGGACCTGCCCAAAACGCTGCGCGTACTAGTGGCTTTACAAGATTGTAAATACTATGTTATGTATTCTCTCAAACCCAATGTACCTTCTTGTATATAAATAAATAAATAAATAAATAAATAAATAAATAAAAATAAATAAATAAATAAAGTGTAACAAAAAAAATAGGCCGCAGGGACGCTAAGCCCCAAAATCATCTCAAGATAAGCTCGACATAACCCGTCCTCATAAACAAAGGCCAAAGACCATTCTATACAACTGCCAAACCCCGATCACGAATGAAAAATGGTTTACACATGACTGACAACTGATGACATATGAACAAGTGCTTCAGTGATGACCTTTGAACCACACCGCTGTAAATGCTTCACCCACGTACTGTGCTACAAATATATAATCGCCAACAGAACCTAAACAATTAACCTAGCCAATGTCTAAACATGCACAGTATAGCATGTTTAAATTGATGAATGTGTCTTTGGGGTCCACCGCTGGATGGAATGCACTTAGTCTGAGGGCTGGTTGAGTTGTGATTCAACAACCTGTCCTCAGACCAAGTCCATTCCATCCAGCACTCGACTCCAAAGATGCAGTCATCAATTTTTACATGCTGTTCATTCAAAACAGAAATTTTCTCAAATATAAATTATTTTATTTTATATTATCATGTACATATTTAGGCACTGGTTAGGTTAGGTGTTGATTATTTGTATTTGTCGTACGTGGGTGAAGCATTTATAGCTTTGTGGTTCTAGCAAAATGAATTTACAAATTCTTGTTCATAAATGGGGTTTGGCGGGTGCATGGAATGGACTTTGGGTCTTTGTTTAGAGGACTGCCTGGATTCAAACAGAGGATGTCAGCAAAGCAGTTCATGAAATGTTTAAATGTCATCAATTGTAAGTTGTGTGTAAACCGTTTTTCATTCATAAACTGGGTTTGGCAGCTGGATTAACGATCATTTGGGCTTTGTTGACAAGAACAGGTTGCGCACACAAGAATTTCGCTTGAACTAGGACAAAACTCATTAATACCGATTACCACCACCAGATGGCTCAGCCCTGAGCCAGTCATGATCAAGCCCTTCAAGCTAAGTGCTTGTATCTAGCTATGCTTATTTATTTATTTATTTATTTATATACAAAAAGGTACATTGGGTTTGTGTGAATACATAGCATAGTATTTACAATCTTGTACAGCCACTAGTACGCGCAGCATTTCGGGCAGGTCCTTAATCTAACAGATAATTTTAAGTAGGCAAGTTCTAGCAGAATTAATAAAATAACAGATACATTGCAAGAAAAAAATGAGATGAGAGAGATTAGTAAGTATATTTAAAGCACATTGGTATATTAAAGCTCTGACTGATTACATTGACAGCTTAATTGGTAATTTAAACAAGATTAATAGACACCATACAGCAGATTGATAGCACATATAAGACAGCAATGATCACAATGGTAAAGATGTTCAGATTGGGTACATAAAGATTGGGAGATTGGGTAGCAATAGATACAGTGCAATTTTAAAGCAACAAGGTAAAAAACTATATAGATGAAATTAGGTTCTTTTTAGTTTTGTATTTGAATGATGCAAAAGTTGAACAGCTTTTCAATTCATTAGGGAGTGAGTTCCATAGACTGGGTCTCTTTATTTACATAGAGTGTTTACACAGTTTAAGTTTGACCCTGGGGATATCAAAGAGAGATTTATTTCTGGTGTGGTGATAATGGGTCCTATTACATCTGTCCAGGGAGAGTTTCAGAGCAGGATTTGCATTTAAGAACAGGGTTTTGTAAATGTAGTTGACACAAGAGAATTTGTGGAGTGAGATTGTTTAGCATGTTTAGGGAGTTAAACAAGGGGGCTGAGTGTTGTCTGAAAGCAGAATTTGTTATTATTCTGATAGCAGATTTTTGCTGGGTGATGATGAACTTGAGGTGGTTTGCAGTGGTTGAACCCTATGCACAGATACCATAATTAAGATAGGGATAGATTAGTGCATAATATAGAGAGTTGAGAGCAGAGTTAGGTACATAATATCTGATTTTGGAGAGTATACCAACTGTTTTAGAGACTTTCTTAGTTATGTGTTGTATGTGAGTGCTGAAGTTGAGTCTCTTGTCTAGGAATAGGCCAAGAAACTTTCCATAATTTTTATTGCAAATGTTTACATTGTCTATCTGAAGCTGAATTGCATTTGTAGATTTGCTTCCCAATAAGATGTAGTAGGTCTTTTCTATGTTAAGTGTTAGTTTGTTGGTTGACATCCATAAGTGGACTTTTTTTTTAGTTCATTATTAACAACATTATTTAGTGTATGTGGGTTGGGGTTGGAGTAGATGAGGGTAGTATCATCAGCAAACAATATAGGTTTCAGAATGGTAGAGACATTAGGCAGATCACTGATGTATATAAGAAATAGAAGAGGTCCCAAGATGCTGCCCTGTGGCACTCAACGGTTATTGGTAGAGTGGGGGAGGTTATATTATTGATAGCTACACATTGGTGTCTATCACTAAGGTAGGATTGGATATAGTCCAGTGCATGACCTCGGATTCCGAGGCCATGCATACTTCATTCCGATTCCATACTTCAACTTTGTCCATCAGTACACACAGAAATTACAATAGCGTGATATATCAAATGAACAAATTCACAAGGATCGTGATGAAGGTTCAAACCTACACAATTATTGTTGTGACAACTTCTGTACAGTCGTCACCTTTGTTCCCATATTTGCAGCTGGGAACATCCCGTGCGTAGGTTCGAATCCCTCATCGTGGCCCTTGTGGATTTGTTCATTTGTCCATCAGGGTTCATTTGCTTGTTATATATACTCTTACTACTTTTATTATTAGTGCATGTTGAGAGGCTTAGCCACCAGGGTGGTGAGCCTTGCCTTGGGCTAATCACAAATCTTGAATTCCTTTGTTTGCACCCTTGGCTAGGGGTATTCTGTTAGGTGTGCCATGGTCGCCATTCACTCCCAGATTGTATTGGCTGCAAATGGTGACTGTTCTTCCAGCAAGGAGCACCAGTGTTTGGGGTTTCTGCTTCGTTAGCTACATTCAGGCTCTGGTAATCTCCTTGTGGGTCTCTGACATGGTCTGTCATAGATTGGGCCATTGAACCTGTCTTTTCAGGGTGTGAGTTTGAAGTGCGTCTGATCTTAATGATTCTGCTTTGCAACTGGAAGCTTTTCAAGCAGTTGCTGCATTGTGAGCTAGATTTGCTCAGATTAATTGAAGTCAAGTTAATTCAACCTAATTGAAAGGGAGCTGTTAGTGTGTAACACTCTAGAGAGCACTAGCGTCTTAAAAAGTATCATCATTGGTACGGAAATGTGGGGAGTAGGGGGGGAGGGGGTTTTCTTAAGCCCCTTCTACTCTGCTGCTCCCCATGGCTTTAGTAACAGGTCCCATTCAGTGCATCAAAATCGTTATATTTCTTGATGTCTCTAGCTTCCTGGGTTGCGTCCTTGGTGGTGCACATAGACTTATTTCTGTTCTTCTTGCAAAAAACTTAACTCTGAGTATGGGTCTGCTCCACTTATTGGCTGTAGTGTGTGTTTCACATTCATCCTGGTTGGCTGATTGACTGACAACCCCTCTCTTTTCCTTGGGGGCTTGGCAAGGGTTCTGTAGGACCCGCATGCTTCATTGACGTTAATTATCAAAAACAGGCACCAAAAAAAGTTGTGCCTATTTAGTGCCATCAGTGTCACTGGATATTCAAAAGGTGCTAAATATAAATGAGTATGTCAATACAAGAACAAAAGCACATGAGGTCAGTGATATCAAAAATATTAAATTCACCAAGGATTTTGTAGGACTAATGACCTCGAACGACATTAGGAAAGCAAGACATAATATTGTCCTGAAAATTGGGGTATTCCACAAGTAGGTGCACGAATAAGTGGGACAATAACTAGACAGGATGCCAGTTTCAGCATACCAGCTTTGGATAGGAGATGAACAAAAGGCACCAGAGCCAAAATGCAACTTAGTATGGTGCAAAGCATCAACACGACGAAGGGTTGAAGGAGAGGCAGAAGAGTAGGTAGGGCAGCCATAATCCAGTTTGCACAGCACAAGGGAGAGGAGTGTTTGTAGTAATGTGCGGGCCTTATAGCATCCGACGAAGAGGTAAGAGATACGATGTGACTAAGACAAATGAGTGTCAAAGATCAACCCCAAAAGTTTAGCAGATTCTTTATACAAAGGAGACTACCATAGAGCAACAATATGGGACAAAGATGACCTACTTATGAGTAAGTCATAGCACAAGTCTTAGATGTAGAGAACTTGAAGCCATGATTAGTGGCCCAGGACGACACAGCATCACTGACAAGTTGGAGCTGGCGTTGGAAGAAAAGAGAAGTCATACCTACGACAGCAGAGTGTGATATTATCAATAAAAAGAGCTGAGAAAATGCCAGAGGGACTAAAGTAAGACCATTAAGGGCAATGGGGAAAAGTAGTGCCTAGAACACTACCCTGGGAACACCTTCAAATTGGCGAGAGGAGGAAGAAAATGTGGCACCAAGTTTCACTTTAAAGGAATGATGAGAGAGGAAGAGCGAGAGATTGTCATGAAAGCTAAGAGAATGAAACTGTGACAGAATATTGTACCTCCAAGTGATGTCATAAGCCTTTTCCATGTCAAAAAGAACAACAACTATGCTAGTCTTTGTGGTAATGTAGACCTAGAGGTTTACATTTGGCAGACTGAATGTAGACCTCTAGGAGAACTAAAACTTCAGTTAACAAATCCACAAGGGCCGCGACGAGGATTCGAACCTACGTCTGTGAGCATCCCAGACCTTACCTTAATCGACTGAGCAGACCTTACCTTAATCGACTGAGCTACGACATGGTAAAAAAAAAAAAAAAAAAAAAAAAAAAAAAAAAAAAAAAAAAAAAGTTGAAACCGAAGTTCTATTGAACTTACTGGATCCTGCAGCCTCTCCGAGACACAAACCAGGGTTTTACACAACTCCCCCCTGCACTCGAGCTATGTCAATAGGCCGTTCTACACCTTCGCCCTTCCTTCATTACACACAGAAATCACAATAACGTGATTATTATTATGGTTAAAGCAGCGTCTGGGATGCTCACAGGCGTAGGTTCGAATCCTCGTCACGGCCCTTGTGGATTTGTTCATTGATGCATCACGTTATTGTGATATGTGTGTGTAAAACTTCAGTTGTGCTAAGACACATGGCTAAGCTAAATTGAGAGGGGAAGAGGTAGCGATAATGTTCTAAGCCACGTAAAATGGACATTGAAAATAGGTTCGAAAAGCTTGGAGATGCAACTCATGAATGCAATGGGCCGAAAATCCTTAGGGAAGGTACCTACAGCACCAGGTTTCTAAATAGGAAGAACCACCACTGTGTGTGCGTACTAGTAATGTGCTTCCAATAAGTAATGTACCCAGATTACTAGTTCCCAGACACAGAAACTAGATGCCTCCACTGTAAGATAACTAGTGGGGAAAATGCAACCAATGTATTCTAACACGTGAACAAAACAAATTAAGATTGTGACACGAAGTAGCAACATTGACCGTTCATACAGCCTCCTCCCGGCCGGTCTCAAACTGGTAAACACCCACTAGTCAACACCCACCGGTTCCCACCCCCACCTTGTCAGCACCACCATTGAACCGAAATATTCAACAAAAATGTTTTTGATAAAAACGTGCATAGAATGCCATATGAAGGTAGATTACGAGGGTCTGGGGCTCCCCCTACCCCCCCCCCCCCTGGGAAGGTGGGGGTGCGCAGACAGCAGCGCGGCAACGTGATGATGTCATGCTAGTTTGCTATCTTTGTTTCAAAGAGTTATTTGACAAAGAATATCAAGAAGACGTGACACCACGAGCGTAGAACATAAGAATAAAGATAATCGCAGAAGGCCTCTTGGCCCATACGAGGCAGCTCCAGGTCCGTCTAATTACCACAAGCTTCAGAAAGCTTCCTGGCAATACGTTAGTAATGAATAAATATGATAGGTTAGGCTGACCTAACCTAAAACTCAAACTCAAACTCAAACCAAACCAAACCAAACCTAACCGACGCTTGGATCGTCGACTTTATTTGGCGTCACCAGCTCTTTATTTTCGTCTAATTTCTTAATAAAAATATACTTTTTCTGATTAAAATTATGTTTTCTCGTGTTGTACATTCAGCACCAACATTATAATGAGTAAATATATCATATTTATTCATTACTAACATAAGCTTTGTGAAGCTTTGTGAATCTTGTGTAGCTTGTGGTAATTAGACGGACCGGCAGCTCCTATTTATAACCACCCAATCTCATTCATATGCGGTGTCAATCATCAAGCTCGGGAGACATCTCCCGTCACGCAGGGTGCAGTCGCACTTCCACAGATCTCCAGTATCATCTATTGATACTGGAAATGGCTCAAAAGGGCCACCACTTATGGGCTATTCATGCCCATGCCACCTTTTGGGTGGATTAATCTTCTCTCTCTCTCTCTCTCTCTTGGACACATTCCAGCAGCTGGACACCCTCATAAAGACTGTGAAGCAGTATCCTCCCCCGCGATAACAGCTTGATGGTTAAATGCAACCTCAGAATACTGAGAAAAAAAAAATTGCACCACTTACGGGCTATTCATGCCCATGCCACCTCTTGGGAGGCTTAATCTTTATCAATCAATCAATCAATCAATCATTCATATGTACAGTATGTCTAACCTACGTTTGAAACAATCAAGGGATCCTACTTCTATTACGTTACGTGGTAATGGGTTCCACAAATCAAGAACCCTGTTACTGAACCAGTATTTACCCAGGTCTTTCCAAAATCTAAACTTATCCATTATTTCGTGTTCTGGCTTGTGTTGATACTTTCAGTACCCTATTAATATCCCCTTTGTTGTGTCCATTCATCCACTTATACACCTCTATCATGTTACCCCTAATTCTTAGCTTAAGTTACATTCTCAAGAAAGGCGATGTCAATCTTTCTTCATATGACAGGTCTCTAATTTGGGGGTTTAACTTTGTCGATTTGGGGGATGAACTTTGTCCTTTGGGTGATTAACTTTGTCACTCTCATCCTGTAACTACACTTAAGTAATTATCAGGCTGAGAGCCAATCGCCTCAACATCCACGTGGAACCACTCAGAGTGGAGCTCTATGACATGAAACCGCATGACCAAAGCCAGATGGGAGCAGATGGGAGGGGTGACATGATAGAGGTTTACAAGTGGATGAATGGACATAACAAAGGGGATATTAATAGGGTATTAAAAGTATCAACACAAGACAGAACACAAAACAATGGGTATAAATTGGATAAGTTTAGATTTAGGAAAGACTTGGGTAAATATTGGTTCGGTAACAGGGTTGTTGATTTGTGGAACCAATTACCGCGTAACATGGTGGAGGTGGGGTCCCTCGATTGTTTCAAGCGTGGGTTGGACATGTATATGAGTGAGATTGGGTGGTTATAGATAGGAGCTGCCTCGTATGGGCCAATAGGCCTTCTGCAGTTACCTTTGTTCTTATGTTCTTATGTAATCCAAAAGTCCTCCGCCACGAGGCAGCTCGTCCTCCAAAGACCCAAAAGTAATTCTATGCACCCACAAAACCCCCTGTTTATGAATGAAAAACGGTTTACACATGACTCGCAACTGATGATGTTCGAACACTTTTTTTTTTTTTTTTTTGAGATATATACAAGAGTTATTACATTCTTGTACAGCCACTAGTACGCGTAGCGTTTCGGGCAGGTCCCTGGAATACGATCCCCTGCCGCGAAGAATCGTTTTTTCATCCAAGTACACATTTTACTGTTGCGTTAAACAGAGGCTACAGTTAAGGAATTGCGCCCAGTAAATCCTCCCCGGCCAGGATACGAACCCATGACATAGCGCTCGCGGAACGCCAGGCGAGTGTCTTACCACTACACCACGGAGACTGTAAAGACTTCCGGAGACTTCCGGAACAATTGCTTCACTGACAAATTTTGTTCGAACCACAACGCTGTAAATGCTTCACCGACGTACAGTACTACAAATACAAATAATCGCCAGCAGAACCAAAAAACTAACCTAACCTAACGTATGCCTATATATGCACAATATGCTATTACAATATTAATTAATATTTGAGAAAATTCCCATTTTGAATGAACAGCATGTAAAAATTTATGAATGATCTGTAGGGTCGACCGCTGGATGTAATGGACTTGAGTCAAGGACGGGTTGCACGATGAATGCCAACAGCAAAGGAACATGAGCTACACCAAGCCCACAAGAACCTTTCAAATAAGAGATACCACACCAGTAATGATACACTTTAAGATGTTAGTGCTCTCTAGAGGAATATTGTTGTACACTAACAACTTCTTTCAAAGCTGGAGAAATTACTAACCTGTAGAGTGTGCAAGGATCTTTTACTGCTAGAATCCACTCAATAAAACAACATCTTACAGTACTAGGACTGCTTAAAAAATTTAAACCTGTATTTCCCAGAATGCAGGCAGAAGAGATGCATAATAATTTACACTTGAAAAATAAGAGGACTGGTTCCAAATCTGAACATAAAAATAACACCACCAGAAAGTATGGTAGGCTGTGCAAAATAATCCTATTGAAAAGCAGAGGCAATAGGCACATTGAGAAAGAAGCTGTCAACATCAAAGACTTTGACACATTCCCTCTACACATACTGGGTATAATTGGCCACCCTCTTGCAGTGTACAAAAAAAGAAATTAAACACTTTCAAAGGTTACCTGATCAACCAGGCTGACTCATATGTCAGGCTATGAACAGTTGCATTGAATAGCCTGATTGACCAGACCACCAAGAGGCCCACGGGGACGTTGATCCTCAACATCACCAACAGGTATATGATACATATACACATCTCGGGTAAGAGCAGGAGCATATAGGCAATCATTGAGTGGGACCAAAAACACACCTGTAACATGGTCGTCACCTCATTGCTCGCATTACTCAAGCATGCAGGAACAACAAGACCCTTTCTAAGGCCCAAGGGAAAACAGGATTGTCTACTAGCCAGAACACCTCTGGGACCTCATAATCCCTTAAACATTTGGGGGTCTAAGAGGTCCCTATACTACTCCAGACCTACTTCTGGTCAAAGAGGTCCCCTATCCTACTCCTCCCATGCTCCGGGAACCAACCACAGAGGCCTCCAGGGCAGAGTACGCGTCCTCGCCCACTACCCCGGATAGAAAAGCGGAGTTCAAGGGAGAGGGTTCTGAAGATGGGGCTGACTGGAAAGAAAACCCCAAAACCTTGGCAGGGCTGGAAGCAGGGAAGGGGAATGATCAGAGGCAGGGCAAACCACATCAGAAGGAAAAGCAAGAGTAGGTGCAGATGTAGCCAAGGTGGAGTTCTCCAACACCTTCCAAATTCCTAGTCCCTAATCACAAGGCAAGCCAGCTCCAGGGCATATAGCTGGGCACACAACTTAAGACCACTGCAAGCAGGAAAAATGAACCTGCATAGCAGTAGAGGCAGAATGAATTTATTGATGCCCTGCTGCACAGATGACGAACAAGCTTCAAATTCGCACGAGGCGAGAATGAGTTCGAAGGAAATATCCATTGCCCAACCGAACCCATAGAGGATTTCCAGAACCCGAGGGGTAAACCAAGCACGACTCCCAGGCACTGGTTTCGCTACGCCGGACCTAAAAGCCAACACATCGTGGGCTACATGGCTGTGAAGGCCAACCTGAGTGTGCCTTCACAACTTTCAATATTTGACATTCAGTACCTTACTTCCTTGGGTAAGAGCAACCAGGTTCTCTTGAACATATGCAATGCATTAAAATTGACAAGAGAATAAGGAAAATAAGTTAAAAACTTTATTTTAGAAGGGGGCATTATGGGGAACTTGGCAAATAACCTTAGACAGCGATTATCGTCAATTGTTGATTCACGGGATAATGCTGTTATCATCAAATAAATATTTAAAAATTATTGTCTAGGTTTTACATGTATTCTACAAATATGGATATAAAACCAGCGTTGAATGTAATGAAACGCCATTTTCTGGGTGAGTCCCGGAGGCTCCCCGGAGCTATCCCAGGCTGATATGCTAATGTCAGACTTTGGCATCAGTCATGTGTATGGAGTTCTTAGGCCTACCGGGGACCACGGCCAGAACCGGGCCCCCTCAGAGAGGCAAGGGGAGCAATGGCCTATAGAAGCCCCCGTGTAGTTGGAAGCATTCTATGTCTGCCATCGACCGGAACAGGCACCCAGAAAGGTAAGCGCCCCAAAACAAACCCCTATTCTGGTTAAAATTGCTACCTAAAACCGAACTAGTGGATAGAACTCCAACCGAAAACAAGCAAACTAGTGTGACGTCACACACTGCCGCGCCGCTGTCTGCGCAGCTCCCCCCTCCCCGGGAGGGGGAAGGGGGAGCCCCAGACCCCCCGCGCCGGCTACCCACACCTCAGTTCTTGAGGCTGGATGTCAAAAACGCGAAAAACCGCCGACCGGAGGGAGGGAGGGATGCCGGGGAGCCTCCGGGACTCACCCAGAAAATGGCGTTTCATTACATTCAACGCTGGTTTTCTGGGGGGAGCCCCGTCGGCTCCCCGGAGCTAACTACCCACAGACAGAAAAAGAGGGACTTACCCGGGAGGCGGTCGTCGCTCACCCCTCAACTCGAAGCCGAGACAACTGGCCGCAACCGCCGGCCCAAAGCAACACAGGCCCGACGAGGCCCAGGGACATTCACAAGGTAACGAGCAGCCAGGACCATGTTCGACCGCCAAAATCCCCGCGCCCGAATATCAGACCAAGACATATTCCCAAAGACGGCAGAAAGAGCCGCGAACTTACGAACGTCATGGGCACGGGGATAGACCGCAGGCTGGCTGGACCTAATAACCCTGCGGACGACCTGAGAGACGCGAACAGGGAAGAAGGGAAACCGGATCAACCCACAGCGCGTCCTCGGACACAGAAGCTGTGGCGCACAAATAACGGCGAAGCGCCGCAACCGGACACAAAACATGATGCACCCCCGGCCTGACCAACCAAGCATCAACCACCCATGGACCCCTCCGGAACGCAGCAGTCTCATTCTTTGCCAGAAAAGAAGGAGACGGCTGCAAACGAACAAAACTATCACCACGACCAAAAGAGCAGAAACCCCTGCGCCGGAGGAGAGCATGAAGCTCCCCTACCCGACCCCCAGAGGCCAAAGCCAACAAGAAAAGGGCCTTGGAAAAACAATCCTGGACCGAAGGGGCCACAACGAAACGAGGAGATGAAAGGAAAGCGAGCACTCTGTCCAAAGACCAGGACGGCTCAGGCGACGCATGAGCAGGCCGGAGGTGAAACAATGCACGAGACAGCTTGCGAAACGGCGCAGACGTAACATCGATACCGAAAGCAAGCTGAAGCGGCTCTGCCAGCGCCGCACGATACGAAGCGACAGTGTTAGGCATAAGATGACGGTCCTGAAACAACCACGAGAGGAAGGACAAGACCACCCGAACAGACAAGGAGCTAACACGACGAAGACGCAAAAAGAAACGGAAGGACCGCCAGGAAACTTCATACTGCCGCCGAGAAGAAGCCCTCAGGTGGGACACCAACAAGGAGGCCACCTGATCAAAATAGAGATGATGATAGACTTGAGTCAAAAAAACCATACGCGAAGACTCGAGGAGAAGATCGAACCAGCTACATGACGTACCGGCCCGATCTGCTGAAAGAGGCGGAGCCGCGGGAAAACCCTCGGGTTCGGACACCGAGCAACCAGCGCCTGAAACCAAGGCTGGGCCGGCCACCAAGGGGCCAGAAGGACAACTCTCCCCTGATAAGTCTCTAAGCGAGTCAGGACCTGGAGCAACAGCCGAACCGGGGGAAAGAGGTACAGGAACCCCCACCTCGACCAGTCGAGCCGAAAGGCATCGACCCCGACGGCCTCGCAATCGGGGAAGGGCGCCGCATAAACGGGAAGACGCCGCGACCACGCCGACGCGAAGAGGTCCACCTCGGGGCGCCCGAACGTCTGGCAAAGCCAACGGAAGGACTCGTCGTCGACCGTCCACTCCGTGGAGAGGGGAACGAAGCGAGACAGGGCGTCGGCCAAGACGTTGGACACGCCCCGTACGTGAACCGCCAGGAGAGCCAAACCCCGAGAACTCAGCAGACGAGTCACCCGAAGCGACCAACCCCAAAGAGACAAGGACCGCATCGAACCCCCTCGGTTCAGACAATGAACCACCGGAGAGCAGTCCGAATGGAGCCGAATCGTCGATCCGCGGGCCACCCGAATCCTCCCCAGAGCAAACCACACTGCCGCGAACTCCCGCACCGTACTGTGAGCTCGACGGAAGGACGGATCCCAACGCCCCTGGCCGGCCTGGTGAGCACTGGTCACAAAACCCCAGCCGAGAGACGACGCATCCGTGTACACATCGAGCGAGGGCTCGGGTAGGCGCCAAGGCACTGAACCCCGAAAAACCCGAAGAGGAAGCCGGTGACGCAGCAACCGACGCAAGTCCCCCGGGGGTCGAACTCTGCGATCGCGAGAGAGGCGGAAGGGGGAACCCCGAAGGAACCAGAACAGCAGTCGAAGCCAAACCCGACCCGGCGGGTAGACCACCATCGCGAAGTTCAGGCTCCCGCACAGCCCCTCGAGCAACCGCCGGGTGACCCGAGGGCCCTCCAGAAACAGACGAAGGCGGGACCGCAGCCGCAGGAGAGACTCCGGAGGGAGAGACAAGGAGGCGGTTCGAGAGTCCCACACGAGACCCAGCCAAGTCCGAACCTGAGAGGGAACCAGATGGGACTTCCTCCAGTTCACCAAGAACCCGAACCCGGCGAGCTGGGAAAGAACCAAATCCCTGGCTAGCAAGCAAGCTGACTGGCTGGGAGCCCAAACCAGCCAGTCGTCGAGGTAGGCCAACACCCGAACACCTAGGAGACGCAAACGAGCCACCACAACCCGTGTAAGGCGTGTGAACACGCGAGGTGCCAGGTTCAACCCGAACGGGAGACAACGAAAGCGGTAACTCAGACGCCCCACTACAAAACCGAGCCAGTCCCTGAACCGCGGATGAATCGGGACATGCCAATAAGCGTCCCGGAGGTCCAGGGACACCATCCAAGCTCCCGGCTCCAAGAGGAGCCGAACCTGAGACAGCGTAGTCATCCGAAAGGAGGGGCAATGAACCCAGGGGTTCAGACGGGACAAGTCCAGAATGAACCGCAGGTCCGCGCAGTCCCGTTTCGGAACCGGAAACAGACGGGAAACCCATCTGAGGGACGACGTCGTTTCGACGACGCCCAAGCGCACCCACTCCAAGACGACTCGACAGAGCGCAGGGGAAGAAGCCTGCCCTGCCAGCCCCGACCCCCCAAAGGGGGGAGGGGCCACCCAACGCCACCGCAGGCCGCAAGACACGACCCGAAAGGCCCACGAATCGTGGGACCAGGCGCGAGCGAACAGCGCAAGCCGCCCCCCCATCACCCCGTCAAAGGGGCAAACCGCGAAAGGGCCGGCGACCCTTACGAGACCCAGAACCCCGCAACGCGCGAACACCGCGCCGACCAGACGAGGGAGGGTCCGCAGGAGGAGCCAACCCCAAACCTGACACCAGAGGCCTACCACGACGAGAGGAACCCCGAGCCCTGGCACGACCTTTCCGGGAAGACCCACCCCGGGACCCCCGGAAAACCAACAAGTCCGACATCGGACGACAAGCCGCCGACGCAGCCTGAATAAACTGCGCCACGGCCGACTCCCCAAACAGGAGAGGACAAAAAGGTGAAGAACGCCTAAGAGCCACAGCCCAAGCAGATTCCACGGAG
This sequence comes from Procambarus clarkii, assembly GCF_040958095.1. Classification (NCBI taxonomy): domain Eukaryota; kingdom Metazoa; phylum Arthropoda; class Malacostraca; order Decapoda; family Cambaridae; genus Procambarus; species Procambarus clarkii. The sequence continues at coordinate 32,029,087 of NC_091165.1, read as the reverse complement.
GAACCCAGCACCGCCTGCCGACACGCGAGACGGGAAGCATAGAACAGGGAAACCGCATCCCGCAAAATCGGCGTGAACAGCTTCAACAAGGCAGCCAACGAACGCGCAGCCGAGGACAAGGTGCCGGACCCCGGGACGGACCCAAGCGTCCCCACATCCTCCACGAGCCAATCCGAAGACAGCTCCAGGAGGGAAAAGAACCGCAAGGCCGAACACAAAAGGCCCCGAGCGCGCAAGTCCTCCGCCACGAGCGCCGCTGAAAGGGAGGGAACCTGCACATGGAGCTGAATAACGCCCACATCGCGGGGAAGGGCAGGGGCAAACAAGCACACATTCAGGTACTCAAGATCACCCCCCAGGAAAACCTGAAGCACCGTGGAAGCTTCCCGCCACTCCAGTGTGCGGGAACGACAGAAGGAATGCCAGGAATCCAGACCAAACAAGGGGCAGTCTGCTAGCCAGGACGACTCCGGAACCTCGTAACGGAGCCAGAAAGGGAACGAAGTCCCAAACCTGAACGTGGACGGATCCATTTCCGAGGCATAATCCGGGTCACGCAGGAGGTAAGCTGCAAAGGCCGCTCGCACCACACCAGGTTGGATGCGATAAGCCGAAAACCTCCGGAAGGACGGAACCGACGTACCCGGGGGAACACGGAACCGTACCCGGGGAGGGGCCGATACCAAATCCAACTCGTACGCAGAGGGGGGGGAAAGAAAACCCCACTCCTTGTAACAATAAGCCCCGCTCAGTGGGAAGAAAAACCCAGGCGGGGTCCAGCGGGGCCCAAGGCCCCCAAGTCAGCCCCTCCCCAGCCTCGAGGTCCGTCACCACAGGACCCGAGGCCGAGTCCTCTCCCCAAGCCCCGACCCCACAAGACAAGGACGGAGCAGCCGGAAAAGCTGGAGGAAGGGGGGCCCACTGGTCAGACCCTGAAGCTTCGGCCGGGAGACAAGACTCGAATGCCTCTGCCGCCCCCCCGGAAGGGGCAACCCCCGAAGCTGCCCGAGTCTCGAGATCAAGTAACCCCTGCTCCGACCCCGAAACCCTCAGATGCTCCGACCCCGAAACCCTCAGATGCTTCGGGGCCGGAAGCAGGGGCGGGGGACCAGAACGAACAGAAGGGGAAGGACGAGGAGGTGCGGACTGAACCAGGATCGAAGCGACCCCCACCCCCAAGTCCGGGTCTCGAAAAGCAAAGCGGGGCAGCCCCGGGGCATCCGGGGAAGCAACCAACCGGGCGCGTTGCAACAGACGAAACCTAGACTGCAACGCCCGTGCCGCCTGTACCCGAATAGAATCATCAGAGGATTGGGTAAATTGAGTCACAAGCAAGCAGCAACACTCACATGACTCAGGGTCGAAAGTATCACCGACCCAACAGGCAGCGTGGCAGAGGCAAAAACAATGAGGGTCACCCTGAGACAAGGGGACCGAGCAACCCTCAAACTCGCACACAGCGAGTGGGGACTCCGGGGTCACATCCATCGGACCCACGCGCCCCCTAGGGGATTCCCAGGGTCCTGAGCGTTTACTTTAAGAGGACTCGCGCTCAGGTAGTCCCAGGCAGGGTGCCGCAAACCGGCGCCCAAAACTACCAAGCAAACTTCTAAAGCTGAACCCCAGGGACGTGTACACTCACGGGGACCTAGCAGGGGGCGCCACCGAGGAGAACAGTGGAAGGGCAAACAAACTGAATAAAATGACAGAACCCCCCACCAGGCAAAAACAAAAAGAAAAACAAAACCCCGCAAGAGGACAGCGAACCCCAAGGAACAGAGCCGGCCGCGATGTCGGGAAATACAAGCTGAGCAGCACCCTGCGCCCCTACCAGTGCAAACTGCCTCTTACCTGCCGGTAACAAGGGAGAACAGAACACCCAAGAGCCCAACAGGCGGCCGAAAAACCGAAAGGTAAAACGGACCAGCAGAGGCAGACCCCGAGGAGCCTGTGGAAGGTGGCCCCAAGCCCCAAGGGCAGTACTTACAGGGCACCTAGGGAAGGCAGCCCTAGGCGCATGCAGCCCGAGTACTGAAGATAACTCCTGGCTCTCGCACCCACAAAACTAACACCACACGCAAAGCACAGTGCAGTAGCGACACCGGAGCCAGAGCACACGACCATCGCCTATAGCATCAGCCTCAAGAACTGAGGTGTGGGTAGCCGGCGCGGGGGGTCTGGGGCTCCCCCTTCCCCCTCCCGGGGAGGGGGGAGCTGCGCAGACAGCGGCGCGGCAGTGTGTGACGTCACACTAGTTTGCTTGTTTTCGGTTGGAGTTCTATCCACTAGTTCGGTTTTAGGTAGCAATTTTAACCAGAATAGGGGTTTGTTTTGGGGCGCTTACCTTTCTGGGTGCCTGTTCCGGTCGATGGCAGACATAGAATGCTTCCAACTACACGGGGGCTTCTATAGGCCATTGCTCCCCTTGCCTCTCTGAGGGGGCCCGGTTCTGGCCGTGGTCCCCGGTAGGCCTAAGAACTCCATACACATGACTGATGCCAAAGTCTGACATTAGCATATCAGCCTGGGATAGCTCCGGGGAGCCGACGGGGCTCCCCCCAGAAAAGCTCTGTGGATTTAAATAAAGAAAAACAAGTGATAAAACAATCACTGAAACATTGGATGATAAAACAGGAAGCTGTCACTGGATCAGACCCACAACACTTGCACCCATCACATCTACAAAACTAACAAACTACAGCCCACCACTGCAGGAGGCAAGAAGCTTATGCACCACCCTAGGTGGGGCCCTCTTGAGAGAGAACCCCCAGAGGCAAACTCCTAAACCTTCTCCAGGGAAGACTGCCGTAATCGATGGCCTTAGCGACTAGAGAATCCAACTCTTGCCTGTGCTGCCAAGGGTGAATAAGTGATCAGGGCACTTGCAACAGGTCAACATAGAAAACACACACATATGGAACAAAGTCCAGTTGATGGTCAACATTTACCTGACAAGACAGTGTCCACAGAGCAAAGACGAACCAGAGCCTGTGCCCATTGCAACGTCATGTGTGCAAATGACTGGGGGAGCTGCCCCCAGTCAGAAAGCCAACCCCTGGCTATCCTTGGCTGTCATGCAATGGCGAGGGTATAGAGCTAGCTAGCTGTTGCTCCTCGACAATCTCTATATACTTCAAATCAGCATTGCAAATGTTGTCCATGCAGTTTGCTCATTTTGTTGCATTCTACTTTTATGGTGGTTTTCCCTATGGTTAGGCCAAGTACCGTGAAACTTCTCTTGCCTCTACTGAGGGGGTGTGATAGAGCTTGGTGATAGCTGGGGAACTCCAGGTGAGTAGCCTGGCTAGATACAGAGGCAAACCCCCCAAAATGTGAGGCATTCCCCATATCTCACCAATCCTCATACTGAAGCAATCTCAAACATTCATTTGGATAGAACAGTCACACTCTACATATATACAAAATACCGAAACCTTAAGAAAGTGACTCTTTGATAGTCGGGAACCTTGACCAGTCTTAACAAAGATATAATATTTGACAGAAAAAGAAGGTTCTGTAGCGATCATGAACCGGCCTTTATATAAATCAGAAGTCTTGGAACAAATATAATAAGGAACACAAAGTAATAAGGTATAAATAAAAATAAAATATATTTTATAAATCTTCATTCATAAAGGTACATGGAATTTTTACCTGTAATAATTTAATTAACATTAATACCTTTCAGATTATGGAATGAAAATATGGCACAGCCTTGTAATGTGTATTTACATAATCTCCTGTATAGTGATATACAGAAATGATCTATAATTACATTCCCGTGGACAGCAAACACATTCATAGGAGCCCCATGCTTAAGTAACCTTAGGTTAATAATTACGGCATAATTTTACATAAAGTTGTGTATAATTTTGTAATGATTTTATATAATTCAATGAAAGAATACAGTAATTAAAACAATTCAAATTGGTTGAAGAGCACAAGCACAGACAATAATGTGGAGAAATAACAAGACTTGGCTTCATAAAGATGATGATTTGCCTTTTACAGATTCATCCAATAATGCTCACAGGTGAAACTTCACTGTCACTCGAGTCTAAGTTTGTCCTCCTCTTTCTCTGCAACATTCAGCTAAATTTAATATTTTCCTCGTTATGCAATCCAACTTAAAACGAAATGGAATCTTCTGCACCATAAAATATTTAGCATCACCACAGAACTAAACTGTCACCCCCCTCAAGCAATACTTGACCCACACACAACTAATGACATAACTAAGAATAAAAATCACAAATATATTCAATACAAAAAGTTAAGAGAATATTTGTTCAAGTACTGTATAAAAAAAACTGCCGTCGAATGTAATGAAACGCCTTTGTCTGGTAGGGCCTCGGTGGCTCCATGAAGCTGGCTCGTCAAGATAGCTCCACACACAGATGTATCACACCAATCTTAGGAGCCCCAAATGACCTACTGCTGACCAGAGTCGAACAGAGAGCAAGGGATTCTTATGGTCACCCTCACCTAGAAAACATCCAGAAAATAAATGAAGCAATACAGACAACTGAAATGTTCACACAGAAAAGAACTGAAGCCACAAACAACTCCACAAATGATTCAACCAACAGAAGATCAAATCCACCCCCCCCCCCCACCAGAACAGTTATTTGTGACGATCAAGAGGGGGCAGCACCACTGGGAGCTCCCAGCTTACATTGGAGCCTCAGTCTGGAGCTGAAAGACAATAAACCAATGAACCTGGAAGGATGGGAGGGATCATTGAGCCACCTGAGCCTTACCAGAAAGAGGCATTTTATTACATTCAATGGCTGGTTTTCTGGAGGGTCAAATTGTGTTCCCCTGAAGCTAGCTAACAACAGAGTACAAAGAAAACATGGTACATGTAGATCACACTACTAACCAAAGGCCTGATCAAGAGACCAAACCACAGGGACATTGAGCCTCAGATTCACTGACAGGTAATCAGGTATCTACAAGTAAGAGCAAAAAAACACCCTCCTGAAGACAAGACTTCAAGACAGGAAAGTGATCCAGGGCAACACAAGCCTCAAGGGGATCAGGAACCAAGCAACAAACCAACAGGACTCTGTTAGGCCTCTAAACCCCCCCAAGCCCTAATATGTGCCTGTGACATGTTTTAAAACACTGATGAACATCATGGGAGGGTAGACCCACAGGCTCACTAGATGTAATGACACTGTGCATATCCTGCAGCTAACAAGCCTTGGTACAGGGAGCCAAGGAAACCGGATAAAAAACAACACATCAAACAAAGCAATGGAGGTGGCATGCAGGTAGAAACAAATCACAGTAACTGGACACAACAAATGATGCATTCTTGGCCTAACAAACCAAGCAACAACCACCAAAGGACTCCTACAGAAGGTAATCATCTTTTTTTTCACCGGACAAGAAGAAGGAGGCGGCAAAAAAAAAAAAAAAAAAAAAAAAAAAACTAGCCAGGACTGAAAGAATAGCAGCCCCCCTAAGAACTGGAAGCATATCCCAGAATTAAGGGGCAACTGAGAACCAAGGGGAAGGAGAGAAACTTTAACACCCTATCGAGATTACGATTGCTCAGGAAGAGCACAAGCCAGCCGGGATGAAAGACTGCACAACATGTGAACCAACACCGAAGGGATGCTGATGCCGAATGCCAACTAGAATGCCTCTGTGATGGCTGAACAGTAAGAGGTGACAATATTAGGCATAAGATGCTGATTGACAAACAACCAAAACAAATAAGACAAAACAACAGGAACATACAAATAGAAAATAAAATGAAGATACTGTACAAAGGGGCGAAGAATTGCTGAAAAACTTCATTCTGTCACAGCAATGAAAGGTACAGCTGGGATACTAACAACTTAAATCACATCAACACCACACAAGGAGCAATAGAATTTCTTCAAAAAGTTCAGATGCATACATTAGAGGAAGGGAAGAGAACTACGAGGAGAAAGCTCCAGGCCATTATGACTATATAGTACTTAAAAGGGGGGTCAGGATAAGGATTTGGGATGATCAACAGGTGATGATGACAGGCCAAAAGGCAACATTGAACTAGCTAGGATCAAACTACTGTTTGATTAACTGGATCATTCCACTGAAAGAGGCGGAGCTGCAGAAAAATGTCTAGGTTCAGACACCGAGCCAGCCACAAAGGAGCGAGAAGGATCAAGTGCCCGAGTAAATCTTCAACCTGGACAATATCCAGAGGAACAGCTGGACCAGAGAGAGGTGGAGGTAGGGGGGATGATAAGAGTGAGGGAACCCCCTTAACCAGTCCTGTTGAAAGGAATCCACCACAAGAACCTCATGATAGGGGAATGGGGTCATGTAAGAAGGAAGCCACTTGTTCCATGTTCGTGGAGAGGTCCACCTTTGGGAGACTCAATATCTCCCAGAGCCAACAAGGGAATGTGTCACTGATGGTCCACTCCATGGAAATGAAACATATAGGAGAGACCATCCATGAAAACATTGAACACAACCCACATGTGAACCATGTACATAATCAGAGAGAGAATCTAGAAGCCAAGCAATTCGCAAAGTCCAGCTCCAAAGGAGAAGGACCGAAGTTGCCACCCAGTGGTTCACTAAATGAACCACAATAGAGCAGTCAGAATGGAGAGGGAGAATGGAGCCCAGAGAAGACTAACCCTCCAAAGAGCCTGCCACACTGCTGCAAACTCATGCACCCTGCTGTGCAGCCTGGGAGGCTTGGTGAGTACTGGTCACAAAACCTCAATTAAGAGCCACTCCATCTGTGAACACATTGAGCAACAAGGGAAAAAAGGCAACACTGAATTAAACCCCAAAATGCCTGATGAGGAAGCCGGCAATTCAAGAGCCAGCAAAGGACCAATGGGGGGTCAAACCTAGCCAGTCTGGCAGTGGACGGGTGGAACTGGAGAAATGGACAATGCCCGGAGCCAAACCATACCCCAGTGGAACCACCATGCAAGTAAAGATCAGGCTCTTGACAACTACTAGACCAACCATCAAGTCATCTGGGACTGGTCCAACACTCAATGGCAATAGTGTTACAGGTAGAGCAGTGCCACCGATGACAAAGAAAGGGAAATTGACCAGGATTCTCGAGCCAGGCCCAACCAGACCTGAAACTGGAATGGAACCAACTGGGACTTCCTCCAATTCATCCACCGAATGGACGAGGCGAATGCGAACCTGCAACACACTGACCACACCAAAGTCCAACTATGCCACCATGACCACTTGATGATGAAGGGAGGACCCCCTGACCAACACCCCTGAACCTCTAGGAAGGGTTGGGGGAGGGGCCAACTCCACAACAGACCTGAGAAACAACTCGGAAAGCCTAAGAATCACTGGACCAGGAACTGGCAACACAGGCCAGACATACCCACACAACACTGTTAAAAAGGCAAACCAGACCCCAAGCTGAGGTACCCTTCTGCATTGTTTGAGAAGGCCGAGAATGCTGGCCAGAAGCAGCACCAGCTGGCACAAGCTCAATGACCCTAGAATCCAGGCTGCCTCAGAGCTGGTCAGAGAACAGCTCAACAAATGCCCAGTACTCATGAGCCCTGTGATCCTCTGCAGTGAGGGCTCTAGAGAACAAAGTCAGCTGGACATAGAGCTCCCACCAGCTCATGTCCTTGGGAAGAACTGGAGCAAACAAACAACTCTCAAGTGTGGCAAAAGAAGCACCATGCAAAAGCACCTGAAAGTCAATCCCACTCCCCACAACACAAACATCTAGGTTTAGGAAAAGCCAAAGTTAGTTTCTCAAGCCACCAAGAAAAACAAAGGGTTTTCAGTAAGCCAGGTTGAATCAGGAACCACAGCCAAAAGGCAGAAGCTGGGCTCATAATGAAAGCGAGGTCTGATCCCACAGGAGAAACCAAAAGAAGTGCACCCATGCCAAGGTACAAGGTGGGAATACGCACACTCACTGAACCTAACAGGATATGAAAGTGCAGCCAGGGGGGGAGGGGGGGAAGCAGTCAAGGAATTTAGCTTGAGCACGGGCAGAGAATAAGAAAAGTTATCTGCCCTAAATGAAATACCCACAGCAGATAGAATCAGACCAGGAAGGGTTGAAGAGCACTCAGGGAACCCTTCTCGAGCTCACCCCCTAAGTCCTGGAAGACCAAAATGATGACCATGGGGGCAGAGGCAGACCTGAGTTCCATGCCTGATGCCTTAACAGACAGCAAGGCATCTCCAAACTTTCTGATCCAAAACCACCATGTAAAGAAAATGACCAGATCCCTGAGGGGAAGGGGGGAGGGAAGCAACAGCTCAACTCTCTCTAGTGTCGACATGAAAGGGGCAATCCTCTGGAGGAGGCCCATTCACACCCACAGCGAACAACCGGAGGATGCGAGGGGAGGGGAAGTTGTTTAAGGGTCCCCACACAAAGAAACAAGACAAAGAAAGGCTGGAGCACAGAACACAGCACCAGCACAAATGCAAACATGCTTCACCTTGAAAAGCAGCCACCACCTGTGGAGCCTCTTCATTACAAAAACCAGGAAACAAAATCCAAAAGATGTAGGCTTGAACCAAAATAATGAACCAGCAAACCCAAATGTCACAAGCCATGGTGTAGAGGGTAACACCCACCCAACAGGCAGCAGCAGGAGACAGGAACGTTTATCACCATTTTGTAGCCAAACTGATGGACAATCATCAAACTCACAAGAAGCGAGTGTGGGCTCAGGTATTACAGGAGATGAGAGCCAAGCAGAACACCCAGGCTTTGGGGATCCTCACCAGAAGAACCAACACCAAACACAGCATTCAGGATAAAACACAGCTACGAAGGGAGTCGGCGGCATGCCATATATACTGTACAAGCATGCGAACCCCACAATAAACTCCAAATTCCCTCAACCACAGGGCATCACAGGCGAGTCAAAGACCAGCGCACTACCCAGGGCGAGGCACCGTACATACCGAGGTTTCTGCCCCCGACAGGCAGAAACAAATGAAGAGTTTCTTTCACTCTGGTGCTTCTGTTCACCTAGCAGTAAATAGGTACCTGGGAGTTAGACAGCTGTTACTGGCTGCTTCCTGGGAATGTGTGTGTTAGGGAGAAATATATGTAGTAGACATAATAAGAGGAAAAATAAATTGGTTAGAAAGACAGGGTCCAAGAGCTAATAACTCAATTCTGCAGACACAAATAGTAAATATACAGTAGGCTTGCCCTTCAAATGAACTCTTGAACCCACTGTAGCATGGAAATACTGTCAGGGCAGGGACAATGCCAAACAAGAACTTAGGGAAGGGCTGCCCTAAATCCATGCAGCTCGAGGTGAATCAGAAATCAGAACCACACAAGTGAGGCATGGAACCACACAAGTGAGGCATGGAACCACACAAGTGAGGCATGGAACCACACAAGTGAGGCATGGAAACACACATGTGAAGCATGGAACCACACATGTGAAGCATGGAAACACACATGTGAAGCATGGAACCACACAAGTGAGGCATGGAACCACACAAGTGAGGCATGGAAACACACATGTGAGGCATGGAAACACACAAGTGAGGCATGGAAACACACATGTGAAGCAAACATTAAATCTGGAATCAATACACAAAGCAAATGGAACTCACAGGACGACCCACACTTATCTTGGCAAAAAAGGAACTCGCTAAATCTGACAACCCAAGGAGATTCCATACTCATGGACGTCAGTGACAGGATTAATGCTCTGATGAAACGGAAGCTGGGAGCTCCCAGTGGTGCTGCCATCTGTTGATGGTCAGCCCTAATTTGGGGTTGGGGGTTCACTCCAGCTACTGTATTCTGTGAATCACTTGCAATTTAAATTCTTTTCTCTGTGAACATTGCAGTTGTCTGCATTGCTTCTCTTACTTTCTGGAGTTTTTTTTTTTTTGTAAGAGTGACTGTAAAAATTCCCAGTTCCGTGCCTCTTTGAGGGAGCAGGTTTCGAGTCTGGTCCCCGATAGGTCACATTCAGGACTCCTAAGTCTGATGCAACTGTGTGTGTGTGGAGTTATCTCAGAGAGCTAGCTTTGTGCCCCTCCAGAAAGGTTGTGTAAATGGCTTACAAAAAACCAGCGTTGAATGTAATGAAACGCTATTTTCTGGGTGAATCCCGGAGGCTCCCCGGAGATTACTAGGCTGATATGCTAATGTTAGACTTTGGCATCAGTCATATGTATGGAGCTCTGTGGGCCTACCGGGGACCACGAGCCAGAACCTGGCCCCCTCAGAGAGGCATGGGGTGTAATGACCTATAGAAACCCCCGTGTGATTGGAAGCATTCTATGTCTGCCACCCAGAAAGGTAAGTATCCCAAAACAAACCCTTATTCTGGTGAAAATTTTGCTACCAAAAGCTGAACAAGTGGATAGACCTCCCCTAAAAGAAACGAGCAAACGAGCATGACGTCACACGTTGCTGCGCCGCTGTCTGTGCAGCTTCCCCCTCCCCGGGAGGGGGAAAGGGGAGCCCAAGACCCTGCACCGGCTATCCACCCTTCAGTTCTGAGGTTGGATGTTAAAACACACGAAAAAAATGCCGACCGGGAGTAGGGAGGGAGAGAGGGAGGGATGCCGGGGAGCCTCCAGGCCTCACCCAGAATATGGTGTTTCATTACATTCAACACTGGTTTTCTGGGGGGTAGTCCCTTCGGCTCCCCGGAGCTAACTACCCACAGAGGAAAAAGTCGAGGGACTTACCCGGGAGGCTGTCGCTGCTCACTCCTCAACTCGAAGTCGAGATAACTGGCTACAACCACCGACTCAATGTGACACAGGCCCGACTAGGCCCAGGAACGTTCACGAGATACCGCGCAGCCAGGACCCTGTTTGACCGCCAAAAACCCCACGCCCAAATGTCAGACCAGGACATGTTACCCAAGACAGCAGCAAGAGCAGCGAACTTGTGAACGTCATTGGCACGGGGATAGACCACAGGCTGGCTAGACTTAATAACCCTGCAAACGACCTGGGAGACCCACACCCGCGAACAGGGAAGAAGGGAAACCGGATCAACCCAAAGCGCGTCCCCGGACACACAAGCTGTGGTGCGCAAATAATGGCGTAGGGCAGCAACCGGACACAAAACATGATGCACCCCCGGCCTAACTAACCAAGCATCAACAACCCAAAGACCCCTTCGGAAAGCAGCAGTTTAATTTTTTGTCAGAAAAGAAGGAGATGGCTGGAGACGAAGAAACCTATCGCCACGACCGAAGGAGCAGATACCCCTGCACCGGAGGAGAGCATGAAGCTCACCGACCGGACGCCCAGAGGCTAATGCCAACAGCACAAGTGCCTTCGAGAAACAATCCTGAACCAAAGGGGCCACAACAAACCGAGGAGAAGAAAGAAGAGAGAGCACACTGTCCAAGGACCAGGACAGCTCAGGCAGCGCATGAACAGGCTGGAGGTGAAACAATGCACGAGACAGCTTGCGAAATGGTGCAGATGTAACATCAATACCGAAAGCAAGCTGAAGCGGCTCCACCAGCGCCGCACGATACGAGGCGACAGTGTTAGGCATATGATGACGGTCCTGGATCAACCAAGAGAGAAAGGACAACACCACCCTAACAGAAAGCGAAGTACAACTACGAAGACGCAAAAAGAACCAGAAGGACCGCCAGGAAACTTCATACTGCCGCCGAGACGAAAGCCAGCAGGTGGGACACTAACAAGGAAACCACCTGATCACCATAGAGATGATGATAAACTCGAGTCAAAAGTACCATACGTGAAAACTCAAGAAGACTGAACTGGCCATGTGACATTCTGGTCCGATCTGCTGGAAGAGGTGGAGCCACGGGAAAACCTCCGGGTTCGGACATCGAGCAAGCAGCGCCTGAAACCATGGCTGGGCCGGCCACCATGGGGCCAAGAGGACAACTCGCCCCTGGGAAGTCTCCAAGTGAGCCAGGATGTGGAGCAACAGCTGAACTGGGGGAAAGAGGTACAGGAACCCCCACCTTGACCAGTCCTGCCGAAAGGCATCGAGCCCGGCCTCACAGTCTGGGAAGGGCGCCACATACAGGGGAAGGCGTCGCGACCATGCCAAAGCGAAGAGGTCCACCTCGGGGCGTCCGAACGTCCGGCAAAGCCAATGGAAGGAGCTGGTGTCGACCATCCATTCCGTAGACAGGGGAACGAAACGAGACAGGCCGTCGGCCAAGACGTTGGACACTCCCCGCGCGTGAACTGCCAGGAGAGCCAAACCCCGAGAACTCAGCAGACAAGTCACCCGAAGCGACTAGTGCCAAAGAGCCAAGGACCGCATCAAACCCCCTCGGTTCAAGCAATGAACCACCGGGAAGCAGTCCGAATGGAGCCAGATCGTCGACCCACGTGCGATCCACCCTCCAAAGCACAAACCACACCTCCGCGAACTCCCGCACCGTGCTGTGGGCTCGACGGAAGGACGGACCCCACCGTCCCTGGCCGGCCTGGTGAGCACTGGTCACAAAGCCCCAGCCGAGAGACGACACACCCGTGAACACATCGAGCGAGGGCTCAGGCAGGCGCCAAGGCACTGAATCCCGAAAAACCCAAAGAGGAAGCCAGCGACGCAGCAGCCAACGCAAGGCCCCTGGGGGATGAGCCCAGCGATCGCGAGAGAGGCAGAAGGGATGGCCCCGAAGGAACCAGAACAGTCGAAGAACCCAAACCCGACCCAGCGAGTAGTCCAACATCGCAAAGTTCAAGCTCCCGCACAAACCCTCGAGCAAACACCGGGTGACCCGGGAGCCCCCCAGAAACAGGCGCAAGCGGGACCGCAACCGCAGGAGAGAGACTGGAGGAAGAGACAAGAAAGCAGTCCGAGAGTCCCACACAAGACCCAGCTATGTCCGAACCTGGGAGGGAACTAGATGGAACTTCCTCCAGTTCATCAAGAACCCGAACTCGGCAAGCTGGGAAAGAACCAAATCCCTGGCTAGCAGACAAGAGGACCGGCTGGGAGCCCAGACCAGCCAAGCGTTGAGGTAGGCCAACACCCAAACACCTAAAAGACACAGACGGGCCACGACGACTCGTGCAAGACGTGTGTGAACACACGAGGTGCCCGATTCAATCCAAACGGGAGACAACGAAAGTGGTAACCTTGACACCCCACAACAAAACCGAGCCAGTCCCTGAACCCTGGATAAATCGGGACGTGCCAATAAGCGTCCCGGAGGTCCAGGGACACCATCCAAGAACCCGGCTCCAACAGGAGCTGAACCTGGGACAGCGTAGTCATCCAAAAGGAGGGGCAATGAATCCAGGGGTTCAGATGGAACAAGTCCAGAATGAGCCTCATGTCCGCACAGTCCCGTTTCGGGACTGGGAAACTCACCTGAGGGACTCCCAAGCGAACCCACTCCAAGACGACTCGACAGAGCGCAGGAGAAGAGGCCTGCCCTGCCAGCCTTGAACCCCCCAAAGGGGAAGGGGCCACCCAATGCCACTGCAGGCCAGAAGGAAACGACCAGAAATGCCCACAAATTGTGAGATCAGGCATAAGCGAACAGTGCAAGCCTCGATCAGGCATAAGCAAACAGTGCAAGCCTCCCCCCCCCCTCATCACCTAGTAAATGGGACGAACCGCAAAAGGGCCAGCGCCCCTTACGAGACCCAAAACCTCACATAGAGCGAACACCGTGCCGACCAGACGAAGGCGGGTCCAAAGGCGGAACTGAACCCATAACTGGGACCTGTGGCCCACCATGACAAGCAGAACCCCAAGCCCTGGCACAACCCCTCCGGGAAGGCCCCCCCCCCAGGACCCCTGGAGAACCAACAAGTCAGACATGGGAAGGCAACTGGCCGAAGCAGCCTGAATATACTGTGCCACAGCTGAAGGTGCAAAAAGCAGAGGACAAAAAGGCAAAGACAATCTAAGAGCCAGGGCCCAGGCCGATTCCAGAGAGGAGGCAAGCACCGCCTGCCGACACGCGATCCGGGAAGTGTAAAACGGGGAAACTACATCCTGCAAGATTGGTGCAAACAGCTTCAACAAGGCAGCAGACGAGCGAGCCACCAAGCCTAAGGCACCAGACCCCAGAACGGCCCCGAGTGCCCCCACATCCTCCCCAAGCCAGTCCAAAGACAGCTCCAGGAGGGAAAAGAAGTGCAAGGCCAAAGCCAAGAGGCCCCAGGTGCGCAAATTCTCGGCCACCTGCGCAGCCGAAAAGGAGGGAACCTGCACATGGAGCTGCAGAACGTCAACATCCCGGGGAAAGGCAGGAGCAAACAAGCATTTACTGAGGTGCTCAGGGTCGCCCTCCAGGAAAACCTGAACCACAATCGAAGCCTCGTGCCACTCAAGCGTGTGGGAACGACAGAAAGAATGCCAAGCCTCCAAAGCGAATACAGGGCAGTCCGCCAGCCAGGACGACTCCGGAACCTTGTAACAGACCCAGAAAGAGAACGAAGCCCCAAACCTGAGAGACAACAGATCCATCACCGAGGCATAATCTGGGTCACGCAAGAGGTAAGCCGCCAGGGCTGCCCGCACCGCAGACAGTTGGATGCGGGAAGCTGAAACCCTCCGGAAAGACTGAACTGACGCACCCGAGAGAACACTAAACCAAACCCAGGGAGGGGCAGACACCAAATACAATTTGTACGCAGAGGGGGAAAAAGAAAACCTCACTCCTTGTAACAATATGCCCCGCTACGAGGGTAGAAAAACCCAGGCGGGGTCCAAGACCCCCAAGTTAGCCCCAGGATCCCCCTCCTCGAGACCCAGGGCCGAGTCATCCCCTAGAGCACTGGCCCCTAAAAAAAAAGGCCGGCGCAGGCGAGTAAGCCAAACAGAAGAGGGCCCACTAGTCAAACCCAGAGACTTCGGCAGGGAGATCGGACTCGAATGCCTCCATTGCCACACCGGAAGAGGCATCCCCCGAGACCGCCCGAGACTCAAGACCATCTAAACCCTGCCCCGATTCCGAAACCCTCAGACGCTTCGGAACCGTGCAGGGGGCGAGGGGACCAGAACGAACCACAACAGGGGAAGGACGAGGGGGCACGGACTGAACCAAGGTTGAAGTGACCCCCCCACCCCCACGTCCGGGTCCTTATAGGCAAAACGGGGCAGCCTTGGGGCATCCGGGTGAGCAACAAACCTAGCGCGTTGCAACAACCAAAAGCGCACATGCAATGCCTGTACCTGTAGAACATCATCATGAGATTGGGAAAACCGAGTCACCAGCAAGCAAGAGAGCTCGCAGGACTCTGGGTCAAAAGTGTCACCGGCCCAACAGACAGCATGACCGAGGCAAAAACCGTGAGGGTCACCCTGAGTCAAGGGGACCGAGCAACCCTCTAACTCACATGAAGCGAGGGGGGGGGGGGGGGGACTCCGGGGACACATCTATCTGACCCACATGCCCCTAGGGGTTTCCCAGGGTCCTGAGCTTTTAAGGACTCACAGCCAGGTAATCCCAGACAGGGTACTGCTTACCGGCACCCACAAATACCAATCAACTTTCTAAAAGCAGAACCCCAGGGACGTGTACACTCACAGGGACCTAGCAGGGGACACAACCAGAAAGAACCGTGCACAGGTCAGGCACAAAGGGGCATACAAGGCAGACCCCCCCCCCCCCCACAAGGCAAAAACACAAAGAAAAACAAAACCCCGCAAGAGGACAACGCACTCCAAGGAACAGAGCCGGCCGCTGTGAATGGTGAAAACAAGCTGTGCAGTACCCTGCACCCCGCACCAGTGCAAACTGCCTCTTACCCTAAGGTAAACAAGGAAGATAAAAACCCCAAGCACCCAAAGGGTGGCCAAAAAACCGAGCAGTAACACGGCCCAGCAGAGGCAGGCCCCGAGGAACTCGTGGAAGGTGACCCCAAGCTCCAAGGGCAATACTTACAGGGCACCTAGGGACGATAACCCTAAGCGCATGCAACCCAAGTACTGTAGAATAACTCCTGGCTCTCGCACCCCTGGAAGACAGCCACCACACTCAAAGCACAGTGCTGGAAACTCTGGAGCCAAGCACACGACCTCCGCCTCTAGCATCAACCTTAGAACTGAAGGGTGGATAGCAGGCACGGGGGTCTGGGGCTCCACCTTCCCCCTTCCTGGGAGGGGGGGAGCTGCACAGACAGCAGCGCGGCGACGTGTGATGTCATGCCCGTTTGCTCATTTATTTTAGGGGAGTTCTATCCACTTGTTCGGCTTTTGGTAGCAAAATTTTCACCAGCATAAGGGCTTTGTTTTGGGATGCTTACGTTTCTGGGTGCCTGACCCGGTCGATAGCAGACATAGAATGCTTCCAACCACACGGGGGGTTTCTATAGGCCATTGCTCCGCATGCCTCTCTGAAGGAGGCAGGTTCTGGCTCGTGGTCCCCGGTAGGCCCACAGAACACCATACACATGACTGATGCCGAAGTTTGACATTAGCACATCAGCCCAGTAAGCTCCGGGGAGCCGAAGGGGCTCCCCCCCAGAAATTAATAAATTAAGTAAACTATGAATGTGTATGTTTGTGTGTATGTGTTAGCCTAGTTTTGTCTACAGGGTACAAGGTCATGCTCTAGAGCCCCACCTCATACTTCTTGTACCAGATGCAGTTATACATGCTGACATCACATTACTCTACCGTGCCACACTATACTCGTTATCCAAGCTGTATATGGTGCTTGTTTTCACCACCTCGTGTCAACATCAATCCACTTGCTTACCATACACACTGCATACAAGTACTGTATTTCCTTGTACTTGCTCATTTTTATTCCAAAATCAACTTGTGCCTCCATGTAATGATCATATCACTTCATGTCTCTCTTACATTGTTAGGGTTAGTTCACTTAGCCTGTCATCATAGCTCACCATATAGGATCACTAGCCATCAAATATTACAACACTATCAAATAGATAGCATCAAATATTACAACACTATCAAATAGATAGCATCAAATATTACAACACTATCAAATAGATAGCATCAAATATTACAACACTATCAAATTGATAGCATCAAATATTACAACACTATCAAATAGATAGCATCAAATATTACAACACTATCAAATTGATAGCATCAAATATTACAACACTATCAAATAGATAGCATCAAATATTACAACACTATCAAATAGATAGCATCAAATATTACAACACTATCAAATAGATAGCATCAAATATTACAACACTATCAAATTGAGTAAAATAAAATTTGTTAATTACTATACACATGCTAAACCCAAACTTCAAAATGAACAATTTAGGCTCCCATAAACCTATGACAACCACCCTTTAATTTCCCCCATCCATAAGCACTAGCCTTGTGCAGCCGATAAAGCCGGCACACAAAAAAAGTTCCCAAAAAATCTCTACACAAGTGTGGGGCTACACACGTGTATCTACACTGGATAACATCCGTCTCTGGCACTGAAACTGCCGCGTTCGGGAGGCCCCGGATGGCCAACCACCCTGGAAACACAAACCGAAACTGTCTCTATTTTCCGCTTGTTACAACTTGTAATAAAGTTGTTACATCTTGGCTTAACGTGTTTATGACGTATTAGAACGTTGTTACAACTTGCTATATTGGTTGTTATAACTGGTTAGGTGTTAAAACTTGTTCGAACGTTGTACCAACGTCGTAGTTTCGGTGTGTGTTTGGCGGGCACTCGGCTCCACGTGTTTGGAGACTTGCTCTGTGGGTAAACGTATGCTAAACTTATGAGTGAACTGGGAATCACTCATCAGGGGAACTATGAATCACAAAACAGCCAGTCTCTTGGCCCAGCATCCAAGTGTTTGCAATCCAGAGGAAATACCTGCCTATATTTTTCAGCAAATTGCAAAATCCAAAAGTACACATAAATAAACAAAGTAATGCTTACAAGAAATATGAGATGGTGAGGGGAGAGTGGAGTAGGGGGGAGGGGTTGTATGATAGGGTGGAGTAGGGGGTAGTATGATGGGGTGCAGTAGGGAGTTGTATGAATGGATGGGGGAGGTTGTATGATGGGTGGAGTAGGGGGAGGTTGTATGATGGGGTGGAGTAGGGGGAGGTTGTATGATGGAGGTGGAGTAGGGGGAGGTTGTATGATGGGGTGGAGTAGGGGGTTGATGATGGGGTGGAGTAGGGGGGTTGTATGATGGGGTGAAGTAGGGGGGTTGTATGATGGGGTGGAGTAGGGGGGTTGTATGATGGGTGAAGTAGGGGGGGTTGTATGATGGGGTGGAGTAGGGGGTGGGGTTGTATGATGGGGTGGAGTAGGGGGGTGGGGTTGTATGATGGGGGTGGAGTAGGGGTAGGGTTGTATGATGGGGTGGAGTAGGGAGGGTTTGTATGATGGGGTGGAGTAGGGGGTTGTATGATGGGGTGGAGTAGGGGGTTCTATGATGGGGTGGAGTAGGAGGGCGTATGATGGGGTGGAGTAGGGGGGTGGGGTGTAGGATGGGGTGGAGTAGGGAGGGTTGTATGATGGGGTGGAGTAGGGGGTGGGTGTATGATGGGGTGGAGTAGGGAGGGTGCCTATGATGGGTGTGGAGTAGGGAGGGTTGTATGATGGGGCTGGAGTAGGGTGTGGGGTTGTATGATGGGGTGGAGTAGGGAGGGTTGTATGATGGGGTGGAGTAGGGAGGGTTGTATGATGGGGTGGAGTAGGGGGGTTGTATGATGGGTGGAGTAGGGGGGTTGTATGATGGGGTGGAGTAGGGGGGTTGTATGATGGGGTGGAGTAGGGGGGTTGTATGATGGGGTGGAGTAGGGAGGGTTGTATGATGGGGTGGAGTAGGGGGGGTTGTATGATGGGGTGGAGTAGAGGGGTAGTATGATAGGGTGGAGTAGGGGGGGGTTGTATGATGGGGTGGAGTAGGGGGGGTTGTATGATGGGGTGGAGTAGAGGGGTAGTATGATAGGGTGGAGTAGAGGGGTAGTATGATGGGGTGGAGTAGGGGGGTTGTATGATGGGGTGGAGTAGGGGGTTGTATGATGGGGTGGAGTAGGGGGTTGTATGATGGGGTGGAGTAGGGGGGTTGTATGATGGGGTGGAGTAGGGGGGGGGGTTGTATGATGGGGTGGAGTAGGGGGGGTTGTATGATGGAGTGGAGTAGGGGGGTTGTATGATGGGTGGAGTAGAGGGGTTGTATGATGGGGTGGAGTAGGGGGTTGTATGATAGGGTGGAGTAGGGGGTAGTATGATGGGGTGGAGTAGGGGGTTGTATGATGGGGTGGAGTAGGGGGGTTGTATGATGGGGTGGAGTAGGGGGTTGTATGATGGGGTGGAGTAGGGGGGGTTGTATGATGGGGTGGAGTAGGGGGGGTTGTATGATGGGGTGGAGTAGGGGGGGTTGTATGATGGGGTGGAGTAGGGGGGGTTGTATGATGGGGTGGAGTAGGGGGGTTGTATGATGGGGTGGAGTAGGGGGGGTTGTATGATGGGGTGGAGTAGGGGAGGTTGTATGATGGGGTGGAGTAGGGGGGTTGTATGATGGGGTGGAGTAGGGGGGTTGTATGATGGGGTGGAGTAGGGGGGTTGTATGATGGGGTGGAGTAGGGGGGTGTATGATGGGGTGGAGTAGGGAGGGTTGTATGATGGGGTGGAGTAGGGGGGGTTGTATGATGGGGTGGAGTAGAGGGGTAGTATGATAGGGTGGAGTAGGGGGGGGTTGTATGATGGGGTGGAGTAGGGGGGGGTTGTATGATGGGGTGGAGTAGAGGGGTAGTATGATAGGGTGGAGTAGAGGGGTAGTATGATGGGTGGAGTAGGGGGGTTGTATGATGGGGTGGAGTAGGGGGTTGTATGATGGGGTGGAGTAGGGGGTTGTATGATGGGGTGGAGTAGGGGGGTTGTATGATGGGGTGGAGTAGGGGGGGGTTGTATGATGGGGTGGAGTAGGGGGGGTTGTATGATGGAGTGGAGTAGGGGGGTTGTATGATGGGGTGGAGTAGAGGGGTTGTATGATGGGGTGGAGTAGGGGGGTTGTATGATAGGGTGGAGTAGGGGGGTAGTATGATGGGGTGGAGTAGGGGGTTGTATGATGGGGTGGAGTAGGGGGGTTGTATATGGGGTGGAGTAGGGGGGTTGTATGATGGGGTGGAGTAGGGGGGGGTTGTATGATGGGGTGGAGTAGGGGGGGTTGTATGATGGGGTGGAGTAGGGGGGTTGTATGATGGGGTGGAGTAGGGGGGTTGTATGATGGGGTGGAGTAGGGGGGGTTGTATGATGGGGTGGAGTAGGGGGGGTTGTATGATGGGGTGGAGTAGGGGGGGTTGTATGATAGGGTGGAGTAGGGGGGTTGTATGATAGGGTGGAGTAGGGGGGGTTGTATGATAGGGTGGAGTAGGGGGTTGTATGATAGGGTGGAGTAGGGGGGTAGTATGATGGGGTGGAGTAGGGAGGGTTGTATGATAGGGTGGAGTAGGGGGGGGATTGTATGATGGGGTGGAGTAGGGGGGGTTGTATGATGGGGTGGAGTAGGGGGGTTGTATGATAGGGTGGAGTAGGGGGGTAGTATGATGGGGTGGAGTAGGGGGGGTTGTATGATGGGGTGGAGTAGGGGGGGTTGTATGATGGGGTGGAGTAGGGGGGTAGTATGATGGGGTGGAGTAGGGGGGGTTGTATGATGTGGTGGAGTAGGGGGGTAGTATGATGGGGTGGAGTAGGGGGGGTTGTATGATGGGGTGGAGTAGGGGGGGTTGTATGATGGGGTGGAGTAGGGGGGTTGTATGATGGGGTGGAGTAGGGGGGTTGTATGATGGGTGGAGTAGGGGGGTAGTATGATGGGGTGGAGTAGGGGGGTTGTATGATGGGGTGGAGTAGGGGGTTGTATGATGGTGTGGAGTTGAGAGGGGGGGGGGTGTATGATGAAGTTGGGAAAGGGTATATGGGGGGAGTGCACGGTGGAGTTGGGGGGAGTGCACGGTGGAGTTGGGGGGAGTGCACGGTGGAGTTGGGGGGAGTGCACGGTGGAGTTGGGGGGAGTGCACGGTGGAGTTGGGGGGGGCACGGTGGAGTTGGGGGGAGTGCACGGTGGAGTTGGGGGGGAGTGCACGGTGGAGTTGGGGGGAGTGCACGGTGGAGTTGGGGGGGAGTGCACGGTGGAGTTGGGGGGAGTGCACGGTGGAGTTGGGGGGGAGTGCACGGTGGAGTTGGGGGGAGTGCACGGTGGAGTTGGGGGAGTGCACGGTGGAGTTGGGGGGGAGTGCACGGTGGAGTTGGGGGGGAGTGCACGGTGGAGTTGGGGGGAGTGCACGGTGGAGTTGGGGGGAGTGCACGGTGGAGTTGGGGGGGAGTGCATGGTGGAGTTGGGGGGAGTGCACGGTGGAGTTGGGGGGAGTGCACGGTGGAGTTGGGGGGGGGGAGTGCACGGTGGAGTTGGGGGGGGGGAGTGCACGGTGGAGTTGGGGGGAGTGCACGGTGGAGTTGGGGGGAGTGCACGGTGGAGTTGGGGGGGAGTGCACGGTGGAGTTGGGGGGAGTGCACGGTGGAGTTGGGGGGGGGAGTGCACGGTGGAGTTGGGGGGAGTGCACACGGTGGAGTTGGGGGGGAGTGCACGGTGGAGTTGGGGGGAGTGCACGGTGGAGTTGGGGGGAGTGCACGGTGGAGTTGGGGGGGAGTGCACGGTGGAGTTGGGGGGGAGTGCACGGTGGAGTTGGGGGGAGTGCACGGTGGAGTTGGGGGGAGTGCACGGTGGAGTTGGGGGGGGGGGAGTGCACGGTGGAGTTGGGGGGAGTGCACGGTGGAGTTGGGGGGGAGTGCACGGTGGAGTTGGGGGGGAGTGCACGGTGGAGTTGGGGGGAGTGCACGGTGGAGTTGGGGGGGAGTGCACGGTTGGTGACAAATACTAAACAATACTGATGAGTATATATTTATTACACGTAGAAGGAGTGGAAATATGCACTATTTTTTTAACCCATAAAGTGTGGTTATCATCACATGTTGATTCTAGAATAATGCTGCCATCATGAGATGATTTTAGTTTATCACGCAGCTTTCATACAAATTCTGCAATTATAGTTATCATACATCTCTATGGGTGTATTGCAGTTAACAGACACCATAACAAAACTCGCTATCACTTGTAATGGCTGACTATAGACAAGGTTACCGTGTACCACCAACAGACAATTACTGTAACCTCAAAATCCCAAATTGGTGTTTCCTGCCAGTGTTTGAATATTTCTGGACGACATTAACATACAAAAACAGCAGTAACATTGTGGATTGCAAGACACCGCCTTTGAACTTCACCAGAAACAGATTAATGTTCAATTATATATATTATATTATATATTATATACATATATATATATTATATATATGTATATATATATATATATATATATATGTATATATATATTTATATATATATATATTTATATGTGTGTGTATATGTGCGTGTGTGTGTGTGTGTGAACATATTACATTTCTAGCCTATATACAGTACTCTGATTGTTAATCATATGTCAATAATTTGAAATATTCCAGACATTGTGTAAACTAATGTAAAACAAACATGACAGCAGTGTCTCGGATTTGGCAAGTCGGGAAAGTCACGCTGCCACAGCCTATGGACAAAATGACGACTTGGCAATCTTCAGGTGTGCACAACTCCCTTTCCTCCCCCCCCCCCCTCGCAATTTTTTGTATACTCCATATTTTTTAGCAAACGATGTATAATTTATAAAACAAATTATTTGTATTTTATATATATATTTTTTTTTGCACAGGCAAAGCTTTGATCATAGCCGCACTTCAGGGGTTAATGACAAACTTCATTATATGAGTATTTGGACATCTAACAAACAAATCTTTTACTGATACATAATAATGCCTGTAATCACTGAGTATCCCTGATGTTACAAATGGTAAGTGCTGTAATTTAACTTTATAATCTTTCTTTTGTACATATCCAGCTCATTTCTACAATAACACAGTATTACAGAAATACTAAACAAGTTTTTAGTTGATAAAACAATTAGATTGAGACGACCTCAGTGTGAATATTTTCTCCATGCTCCTTTCAAGCTAATCTCATCAAATGTGAATAAACGAGTGAAATATGAAGCTTTGTAGCAAGGTAATAGAGGAGTAAATGCAAACCATTATTAAGGTAGAGGAGAGTTTGTTAAGGTGCATGTTAGTAGACTACTGGTGCCAGCTGCCCCTGGAAGCTCTACTGTGTAAAC
>NC_091165.1:31866465-32005459 GCF_040958095.1 Procambarus clarkii | reverse complement strand
CAACCTTCACTTAGTAGCAAAGCTACGCCACCTCCTCCTCTCCCTTCTCTCTCTTTCCTCACTACATAGTAGCCCTGTGGAAATACTGTGTTTGTTATGGTGTTTGTTAGCTTTGTTTCTGTGAGTGCTATTATGTCTGGGTTTTCTTCTAGTGCCCATTCTCCGAGTTCACTTGATTTATTAGTAATTCCATCTATGTTAGTGTACATTGCCTTGAAGCTCACTTTCTTCAGTTCATTTTCTTGTCCCTTTCTTGGCGAGCATTCTGCTGGTGTGGGAAGCTTTTCAGTGGGTGAGATGATCTGTGAGGTGGTTTGCAGGGTTTCAGGGTAGTTTGGGGTGAGGAGTGGGGGTTTCATGGAAGGGGGGACAGGTAGGGTGTGGGTTAAGGAGATAGGGGGGACATGGAGGATACGGGGTGAGGGGGGAGGAGGGATAGGGAAGGTATGGGATGAAGGGGGAGGGGGGACAGGGGGGGAAAGGTGGGAGGGGGGACATGATGGGAATGGGGAAGGGATGACAGGGTAAGAATGGGGTGGGGGTGGAGGGAGGGTTGGGTGGGGGCAGGTAGGGTGAGGGGAAGGGAGGGTTTCTATGCAGAGGGGGGTGGTGAGCTTGCCCTCCCCTCTGGTACTGCTGGGATGCTGGTTTTGGGTTCGCCTCTTGTCTCTAGGACTGTGTGTTGGGGGGCTGTGATTTCCTGGTTTGCTTCTCCCTCCCTGCAACTTCCCTCCTTGCCCTCTGCTGCCCTGGCTCTCTCCCTCCTTCGTCCTGTCCCTCTGCAGGAATACTTTCTTGTATCCCTCCACATGCTGCAGTCGACTCTTCCTTTCGAGAATATCCTCCCTTCGTGGTTTCGTTTGTAAACACCACCTTTACAAGTCGGTTTCTGTCCTTGTTGTACCAGCCCAACCTGAAAACCTTCTCAATGTTTCGTTCAAGCCCCCTTCCAATCCTGTAACCCCTTCAGTAGCCCCTGTACTGCCTCTCTATCCTTGCTATTCCATTTCTTGCCTGTTGGATCCTTCCTGTTCTTTGATGCCTACAACTACCACTGATCTTTTTCTCTCCAGCAGCTGAGTGGTGCACCCTTGCTGCTTACCTGTGAGGTGGCTGCTTGCATCGCTACCTCCCTCACTGTGTCCATTTGCTTCTGAGCTCTTTTTCAGTATGTCTGCAAATGTTTCAGGTACAGAGGCATTTCCTTCCAATGTAACATTCCCACCTTCCCTTTGGATGACAATCTGATGCCTCGGGTCCTTTTTATTTTTTTTCTGTGAGGGATTTGATCTCCTCCCTTGCTGATGTCAGCTCACTTTGCAGGTTGTTAATTGTAAATCCTCATTTCCTGCATCTCCTTCCTGAATTCCTCCAGAACTTGGGTTAACATGTCCCTCGTTTGATCAATTTGGGCTGTTCCCTGTGACCCTGTTGCGTCCACCTGCCATTTTGCCCTTGTCAAGAGAGAGAGAGCAAGAATAGTCATAGTTTGAGTGGGTGTGGGTGGGGGGGGGGCAGTGTTTTTGGGAGAGTGGGAGTAGTGGTTGGGGGGGGGGGAGTGTGGTTGGGAGAGTGAGATGGGGGTTAAGAGGTGGGTGAGGTGTAGTCTTCAGATTACAGCGGGTGGGGGAGGATTAGCGGCTTATCTGGGTTTCCCAGTGAGCTCACAGTGCTGTCCTGTTTACCTGTCTACACGATTGTATTATTACGATTGTATTATTGAATGGAATGCAATAGTGTCTATGATATGATATTATATAAACCTTGTACACTGTTGGAGACTTATAAGAGACACTTACCAGCCAGCCCCCCACAAGCACTCTGTGTGTGTGTGTGTGTGTGTGTGTGTGTGTGTGTGTGTGTGTGTGTGTGTGTGTGTGTGTGTGTGTGTGTTGTGTGTGTGTGTGTGTGTGTGTGTGTGTGTGTGTGTGTGTGTGTGTGTGTGAGTAGTGTGAAAGGAGACACATGGGGAATAAATTTTTCAGAAACGGTTGGGCACTTCCATGCTGACTCGACCCCGGCGGGCAGATTCGACCAAAAACTGATTTAAGCGGTTAGGTTAGGGCACGGTCGGCGCTCACCTGGCTTGCTGCTGGGTGGGGTGGTGGTCCGTTCCCCCCAGGGGTTCCCAGGGCCCACCATCCAGGGTGTACCTGAGCAACTCGTGCCCTATCCTAAGCTGTTTTTTCACTATTTGTCACGTGCTTTTAAGATGAGTCTAAGGCATCAAGAAGGGGGTCCCTACTTATGAAAGGTAGGTAAAATCTAGCAGAATTAATAAAATGATAACAAATACATTGCAAGAAAAAAAATGAGATGAGAGAGATTAGTAAGTATATTAAAGCACATTGGTATATTCAAGCTCTGATTGATTACATTGACAGCTTGATTGGTAATTTAAACAAGATTAATAGACACCATACAGCAGATTAACAGCAGATATAAGAAGACAGCAAAGATCACAGTGGTAAAGGTGTTCGGATTGGGTACATAAAAATAGGGAGATTGGGTAGCAATAGATACAGAGCAATTTTAAAGCAACAAGGTAAAAAACCTATGCAGATGAGATTAGGTACCTTTTAGTTTTGTTTTGAATTACCCAGAAGTTGGACAGCTTTTCAATTCATTAGGGAGTGAGTTCGATAGACTGGGTCCCTTTATTTGCATAGAGTGTTTATACAGATTAAGTTTGACTCTGGGGATATCAAAGAGATATTTATTTCTGGTGTGGTGATAATGGGTCCTATTACATCTGTCCAGGGAGAGTTTCAGAGCAGGATTTGCGTTTAAGAACAGGGTTTTGTAAATGTAATTGAGACAAGAAAATTTGTGGAGTGAGATTATGTTTAGCATGTTTAAGGAGTTAAACAAGGGGGCTGAGTGTTGTCTGAAAGCAGAATTTGTTATTAAAAAAAAAAATAAAAAAATAAAATGTTTATTTAGGTAAGGTACATACATACAATAAATATTTACAAAGATTGGTTGACTTATAGATAGAGCTAGTACATACAATGCCTAAAGCCACTATTACGCAAAGCGTTTCGGGCATGATAACTTAAATGACAAGCTTAATACTAATTGAGCATAATGAGTAGAATGAAAACAAGAAATGAAAACATAGATGAAAAAGCAGCACAAATACAATTATGTCGACAAACAGCGCTCTTTAAAAAAAAAAAACAGACATTGGTTGACAATAGAAGGGTAAGGTTGGTTACAGGGAATTTATTAGGTATAGCTTCGTTTTTAACTTAAACTGGTTGAGAGAGGTACAGTCTTTAACATGGTTGGGAAGGTCATTCCACATTCTGGGCCCCTTGATTTGTAGAGCATTTCTGGTTTGATTAAGTCGTACTCTAGGAATATCAAAACTGTATTTATTTCTGGTGTGGTGCTCATGGGTTCTGTTACAACCTTCTATGAAGCTTTTGAGATCAGGATTGGCATTATAGTTTAGCGTTTTATATATGTATAATACACATGAGAGAATGTGCAGTGACTTAATGTCTAACATATTCAGAGATTTGAGTAGGGGTACCGAGTGATGTCTGGGGCCAGAGTTGGATATTGTCCTAATAGCAGCTTTGTGTTGAGTAATTAGAGGACGTAAGTGATTTTGGGTAGTAGAGCCCCAAGCACAAATACCATAGTTGAGATATGGATAGATAAGGGAGTAATAGAGAGTCACCAAGGCAGGGCGTGGTACATAATATCTGATCTTAGAAAGAATGCCCACAGTTTTTTTAAACTTTTTTTGATACATTTAGAATGTGTCCCTGGAAATTCAGCTTGTGGTCAATGAGAATACCAAGGAATTTGCCATCGAATTTGTTACAAATTTGGGTATTGTTTATTTTGAGATTTATTTGATTAGAGGATTTATTGCCAAACAGAATATAGAAAGTTTTGTCAATGTTAAGGGTGAGTTTGTTGGCAGTTAGCCAAAGATGGACTTTATTTAGTTCAGTATTTACTGTGGCATTTAGAGCAAGGGGGTCAGGACTGGAGTAAATGAAGGTTGTGTCGTCAGCAAATAGAATTGGTTTGAGGTGTTGGGAGGCATTTGGAAGGTCATTAATGTAGATGAGGAAGAGGAGAGGGCCAAGTATGCTGCCCTGAGGAACACCAATGTTGATGGGTAGGGTGGGAGAAATTGTATTATTCACAGAAACATATTGGAGCCTGTCAGTAAGGTAGGATTTGAGGTATTGTAAGGAGTGTCCTCTGACTCCATAATGATGTAATTTAAGAAGAAGGTTTTGGTGGTTAACAGTATCAAAAGCTTTACGCAGGTCCACAAATAACCCAACAGGGAACTCATTTTTATCAAGAGCTGTATGAATCGAGTTAAGCATACTAATAAGTGCATCGTTAGTGCTTTTTTTGGGTCTGAAGCCATATTGGCAAGGGCTAAGTATATTGAGTTTGGCTAGATATGAGTAAAGCTGCTTATAGATTAGTTTTTCAAAAATTTTTGACAAGTTTGGCAGGATTGATATAGGTCTGTAGTTGTTAACATCAGTGAGATCACCACATTTGTGGACAGGCGTTATTCTCGCTTTTTTTAGAATATCTGGAAAGGTTTGGAGTTCAAGTGACTTGTTGAAGACCAAAGCAATAGTAGGGGCTAAAGATCTGGAGGCTTTTTTGTAAATTAAAGTTGGTATCTCCTCAAGGGCACCAGACTTGGTTTTAAGGGAAAGGATTATCTCATTGACGTCAATGGAATTAATAGGCTTTAGGTACAGAGACTGTGGATAGTTACCTGCAAGATAGTCCTTAATGTCAGTACTGGAAGATGGAATATCATTTGCAAGGGATGACCCAATGGAAGAGAAGAACCTATTGAACTCAATAGCAGAATCAGAGGCTGAAAGCTGACCATCGTTATTGGACAGGAGTGTTGGTTTGTTATTTAAAGACTTCTTTGATCCCAATATTTGTGAAATTGTGCTCCAAGTTTGTTTAATGTTGCTCTTTATTTGGGTAAATTTATCTTCGTAGTTTTTAGTTTTGGCTCGTCTAATTATCTTAGATAGCAATAATGAGTAATTCTTTGAGAATTCTTTGGAGACAATTCCTAACCTATACTTCTTCTCAAGGTCATGTTTTTTATTAATAGATTTAAGTATTCCCTTTGTAAGCCAGGGATTGTTAAGCCTTTTGATTGTGACTTGTTTTGTAAGCATAGGACAGTGGGTATTATAAAGGCTAAGAGTTTTTTGAAGAAAAGATTGCACTGCTAGGTTGATGTCCTCTATGTTACCTAACTCGGACTCCCAGTTGACATTATCAGCAGCAGTTATAAAATTGTCTATAGCAGTTTCATTGTGCAGTCTAAAACGTATCTCTCTTGACTCAAGAGGTGGTTTGCTAATATTAGTTAAGAGAAATGTGGGGTAATGGTCTGTAGTGCTATCGGTGATTATACCTGAAGTAAGCGGAGAGGTTATGTTTGTCCAGATGTGATCTAGAGTCGTGGCAGTGCTATCAGTGATTCTAGTAGGTCTAGTGATTAAGAGTATGAGGAAGCAGGAATTCATACAGTTGAGGAAGCTAACAGCAGTAGGGTGTTCTGGCTCGCAGAGGTCAATATTAAAGTCCCCTGCAATAATTAGGTGGTTTTTGTTCAGTCTGTTATCAAGTATTAGATTTCTAAGGTTAGAGTTGAATTCGGACACATCAGTGTTAGGAATTCTATAAACTGCACCCACAGACAGGACAGACTCGGCACCCTTGACTCTGAAGCTGGCGAAGATATACTCCCCATAGCAGTCTCTAGTTCTAATTTCTTTTAAGCATGTTAGTTCTTGGTGGTAGTAAAGAGCAGTGCCACCACCTCTCTGAAGTTGACGACAGTTGTGAATTGCTGAGTAGTTAGGCATGTTAAAGAGTTGAGTAGTATCCTCTTTCAACCATGTTTCAGTAAGTATAATAAAAGAGAATTTGTTGTCAATAGTTTCAATCAAGGCACTAACATCATCGAAGTGTTTACCTAGGGATCTAACGTTCAAATTGATTACAGAGATATTGTGACTATGAGTTAATACATTGTTTACATCATGTGCTGCAAAATATCTGCAATTTAGATCATTAAAGTGATTATTGTCATAGATAGTGGATAAGAGGTTAAGTTCTGGGTCTATACTTGTCTGCATAAAAAAGCTGATTGCAGGAAAAACAAGGAAAGAAAGGCAAATTACAAGGTAGAAATAAGCTATAAAATAGGGAAAAATATGTACACAATACTGTACAAAACAAACACAAAATGAATAACAAAAAACAAAAAAAAAAAAAAAAAGGTAGCTTACAAAGGGCTTACAGGGGTACAATGGAGTAAGGGAGGATGGTGAGGCTAGGCAACCTAGGTAATAAATGAGATTAAAGAAAAAACATATAAACATGGACTATACAAAACAAAAGATATAGAAATACAAAACAAAAATATAAACAAGACTAAGCAATACAAAAACAAATTGAGCAAAAATGAAAAATGAGGTAGATTGTTTACAAGTACTCTCAGGTACACTGTAAGTAACAATTTGCAATTAGAGATGCAGGCAAAGCCAGGGGTACAATGGAGTAAGGGAGCATGGCGAGGCTAGGCAACCTAGGTAATAAATGAAATCAAAGAAAAGTTGAATAATAAACATAGGTAAATTTAAGCTAATGATTATTAACTATAAATAGTTCAGTTATGACTGTATAATTAATAAGACCTGAAGAACTATTAATGCACTCAATTAAATAATTTAAGTAAATGACTAGTCAAGAGTAAGTTAAAAATTAAGTCAGAAAATGAAACAAGGAGACTTAGGATACCTAGCCCCCTAGATGACAGGGGGTTAATTAAGTTAATTCATTGAGAGTGATAATGAGCTGAGACAAACCACATTGGGAGAGGAAAGTGTTGAGGTTCTCTTCATTAGCAATTGTAAACATTTTGCCCTCTGCGGTTTTTCTCACCTTTATCAGTCCATCTCTAACGAAGCACTGATGAATCGCATCTGGGTTTTGTTGACGGATTTGACGCAGGCGGTAGAGGAGTTGCTGTCTGTTCCCAGTCAAGCACTCGTTGATGTATAATCCCTTCCGTAGGGATGCAGCTGTCCGGACAAGATGGGATTTCGTGAACTGGGAAGTCAGCTTCAGGCGAATTTTCCGCTCGTTTTCACCTGATGGATTCTTTTTGCCTACTCTGTAGGCAGCAATAA
Source organism: Procambarus clarkii (assembly GCF_040958095.1). Classification (NCBI taxonomy): domain Eukaryota; kingdom Metazoa; phylum Arthropoda; class Malacostraca; order Decapoda; family Cambaridae; genus Procambarus; species Procambarus clarkii. The sequence goes on along the minus strand of NC_091165.1, from coordinate 31,998,245 downwards.
TTATTATTTAATTTATAATAATTTTATTCAATAATTTATTATTCTGATAGCAGATTTTTGCTGAGTGATGATGGACTTGAGGTGGTTTGCAGTGGTTGAACCCCATGCACAGATACCATAATTAAGATAGGGATAGATTAGTGAATAATATAGAAAGATGAGAGCACAGTTAGGTACATAATATCTGATTTTGGAGAGTATCCCAACTGTTTTAGAGACTTTCTTAGTTATGTGTTGTATGTGGGTACTGAAGTTGAGTCTCTTGTCTAGGAACAGGCCAAGAAACTTTCCATCATTTTTATTGCTAATGTTTTCATTATCTATGTAGAGATAGATATAGATAGATATAGAGATATAATACTATCTCTATTATTTTGCTTATAAATTAAATTTGTACAATGTGGTATATTCCCAGTTATATTTTTTTCAAGGCTCAAACTCTTCCTCACGTACCAATTTACGTCTCTCAGTACCCGTCCATCGCCGTAGACATCAGAATAGTCGTGATTGGTTCAATTATAATGAAAATTGTAATTTTCAGGTCCCACATAAGTTGTGAAATTTGCCTACTATTGTCCATGCTCTTAGAATATTACAGATCAGCTACATCCTATTGAAGGTACGTAGTTTTGTTTTGAGAAATAAAAGTTGTTCTTAGTAAATTATAATAAGTACTATAAATTATTACATAGAATAATAGTGCTTCACCAATCAACATTATATAAACTAGTTTGTGCTTTAAAAAATCTTTAAAGAATGAATTGTACGAACGTCAACAGAAAACGATGTTACGTTGGAATGTTTATGGGGTAAACCACTGCAAAAAGGATAGTATGGTGTCTTTTTTTTTTTTTTTACCTACTGAAGGATGGGTATAGGGTCCTCAAACACCTGTTAGGTGGGTAAGGGGTCCATACCACTTGTAGGATGGGTCTGCGCCCAATAACTACCCATAGGATAGGTATGGGGTTCACTACCGTCTACTCTACTACCTACTACATATACAAATGCAAATATTTATTCAGGTAAAGTACATTTATTTATTTATTTTTTATTTATTTTTATTTATTTATATATATACAAGAATTGGGATTGTGAAGATACATTGCATAGTAATTACATTCTTGTAAAGCCACTACTACGCGCAGCGTTTCGGGCAGATCCTTAATCTAAGAAAAATTTAAGTAGTTAAATACTTTCAAAAATTATAAAAATGATAACAGTTACATAGCAAGAAAAAAAATAAAAGTGAGAGAAAAATTGTAGGTATATTAAAGCACATAGGAAGCTCAGATTGATTGCAATGACACCTTGAATGGTAGTTTAACAAAAAATTAGTAGGCACAATACAGCATATGGGTAGACTACAAGTACCTCTGGGAGTTTGTAACATCTGCTGATGTAGATTTGATTAAATGTAAACTCTGTCAGCAGAACTTTTCGCATACTTTGCTTCATTATATAATGGAATGTGAAAAAATTGCGGAATTTAGAGATAACACCATCAATAGTGTCCAAGAAATGTGTAAGTACTTCATTCATAATGATGTTCTGCCCGAAATTTTAGCGAAGTATCCAAAATTTGCTTACTGTAGGTAATGTATGCACATGACAGGGGAGCCGGTCTGCCGAGCGGACAGCACGCTGGACTTGTGATCCTGTGGTCCTGGGTTCGATCCCAGGCACCGGCGAGAAACAATGGGCAGAGTTTCTTTCACCCTATGCCCTTGTTACCTAGCAGTAAAATAGGTACCTGGGTGTTAGTCAGCTGTCACGGGCTGCTTCCTGGGGGTGGAGGCCTGGTCGAGGACCGGGCCGCGGGGACACTAAAAGCCCCGAAATCATCTCAAGATAACCTCAAGAAGATGACTGTAAAGCTGCCGCAAAGTTGGGTGGGTGTGCAGCAAGACTAGTAACTGTGTGACTCACTATAGATGTTAAGTGCCTTGTATAGTGACTGTTGTGAGCCTCTTGTAATGTCACTTGTGACACTTCTTTGTGTCACTTGCCCGAAACGCATTGCGTAATAGTGGCTTTAGGCATTGTATGTACTAGCTCTATCTATATATCAATCCATTAATGTAACATCACTTGTATGTATGTACCTTACCTGAATAAACATATTTATTTATTTATTTAAATTTATATTTACTTGTGACACAAAGATTATTGATGTGTGTATTTGTGTGGGTGATTAGATATGTATGTGTATGTATATGTGTATACGTATATATATATGTACATGTATGTATGAGGGTGTGTACATGTGTATACAACATTGATAATTTTGTAACTAGCGTCAAACATTGTTATTTGCTTAGCTAAACGAACTAGAGGGTTCAGTTCCTGAACCGATTATGTGCCTCTGTAATCCTTTACACCACCGCCCACGGGATGGGTATGGGGTGCATAATAAAGAAAGAAATTGAATTGCTAGCACATAAAAGAAGACAGCAATGAACACGATGATAAAGTTGTGTGGATTAAGTACATAAAGATTGGGGGATTGGGTAACACTAGATACAGAGCAAATTTAAAGCTCAGTGTAGGAAACTGCGAAGATGAAACTAGGTATTTCACTTTAATTAGATTAAATTAAATCTAATTTAAATTTAAATTAGGTATTTTAGTAAATACCTAATTTAGTATTTTAGTAAATACTAAATTTAGTTTAGTAAATAAATTTAAAATAGGTAATTAGCTAAGTTAGGTATTAGTCTTAGGGGAAAAGTTCCCTTCGTACCAAAGAAGTAACTGATAAAAGAAAAAATAACCCGTGGCTCACAAGTGGCATAATTAAATCAATCAACAAAAAACATGAATATGAAAAGAAATTTAGGATTGGCCTAGTTACAAAGGAAGTAGTTAAAAGGTACTCATCAGTGCTTACTAGTATAACCAAATAGTATAACCAAAATACTTACTAGTATAACCAAATAAAACTCTACAAGGATGAGGATATACCGTCAACTGATTTAGAAATGGCAAATGAATTTAATAGTTTCTTTTCATCGGTTGGTGCTAATCTTGCCAGTAAAATCCCACAGACTCAGACACATATTAACACATATCTCTCAGGCAGCTATCCAAACTCTCTTCTCCTTTCACCAATCAGCCCGGCAGATGTTGTGTCCATCATACACTCTCTAAAAACCAAGGCAGGGAACACCAGTGAAATTCCGTCCATTGTATACAAGAGTGCCTCCCATGCCCTTGCCCCACCCATAGCACTACTGTTCAACAAATCTATAGAGTGTCACACCTTCCCTGATATCCTCAAAAAAGCAAGAGTAACGCCAGTCCATAAAGGAGGCAATCCGGCGGACATAAACAATTATAGACCAATATCAAATCTACCCATTCTATAAAAAATATTTGAAAAAATTATTTACAAACAGCTCTATTCCTACCTCGTAAAATTCGACATACTCAGCCCTTGCCAGTTTGGCTTCCGGTCCCAAAAGAGCACCAATGATGCAATCATTAGTCTCCTTGACATTATCTACTCAGCCCTTGACAAAAATGAGTTTCCGATTGGAATCTTCATTGACCTAAGAAAAGCCTTTGATACTGTTAATCACAACTACCTCTTACTTAGACTCCAGCATTATGGAATCCGAGGCCTTGCCCTTGACTACATCCGATCCTATCTTAGTGACAGACACCAATGTGTAACCATCAATGATACAACTTCTTCCACTCTACCAATTACCGTTGGAGTGCCACAGGGCAGCATCTTAGGACCTCTTCTATTTCTTATATATATAAACGATCTGCCTAATGTCTCTAATATTCTCAAACCTATACTGTTTGCTGACGATACTACTCTTATCTGTTCAAACCTCAACCCACATACACTAAATAATGTTGTGAATAATGAATTAAAAAAAGTCCACTTATGAATGTCAACGAACAAACTAACATTAAACATCGAAAAGACTTACTACATCTTATTTGGAAGCAAATCATCAAATGCAATTCAGCTACAGATAGACAACATTAACATCAGTAATAAAAATGATGGCAAGTTTCTTGGCCTATTCCTAGACAAGAGACTCAACTTCAGCACCCACATTCAACACATAACTAAGAAAGTCTCTAAGACAGTTGGTATACTCTCCAAAATCAGATATTATGTTCCTAACTCTGCTCTCCTCTCACTATATTATGCACTAATGTACCCCTATCTTAATTATGGTATCTGTGCATGGGGGTCTACCACTGCAAACCACCTTAAGCCCATCATCACACAGCAAAAATCTGCTATCAGAATGATAACTAACTCAGCTTTCAGACAACACTCAGCTCCCTTGTTTAAATCCCTAAACTTGCTAAATATTAACTCCCTCCACACATTCTCTTGTGTCAACTACATTTACAAAACCCTGTTCTTAAATGCAAACCATGCTCTGAAACTCTCCCTGGACAGATGTAATAGGACCCATTATCACCACACCAGAAATAAATATCTCTTTGATATCCCCAGGGTCAAACTTAATCTGTGTAAACACTCTATGCAAATTAAGGGACCTAGTCTATGGAACTCACTCCCTAGTGAATTGAAAAACTGTAAAACTTTTGCCTTATTTAAAAGCAAAACCAAAGAGTACCTAACTTCATCTTCTTAGTTTCCTACACTGAGCTTTAAATTTGCTCTGTACCTAGTGTTACCCAATCTCCTAATTTTTATGTAATATCAAACAACCTTATCATTGTGTTCATTGCTGTCTTCTTTTATGTGCTAGCCATATGCTGTATTGTGACTACCAATTTTTGTCAACTACCATTCAAACTGTCATTGCAACCAATCTTATATTGTTTCTGCTGTATTGTGCCTACCAATTTTTTTGTCAACTACCATTCAAGCTGTCATTGCAATCAATCTTAGCTACCTATGTGCTTTAATATACTGTACCTACAATTTTCTCTCATCTTTTTTTCATTTCATGTAATCTGTTATCATTTTTTGTCTATAATTTTGCAAGTATTTACCTCCTTAAAATTTTCTTAGATTAAGGACCTGCCCGAAACGCTGCGCGTGCTAGTGGCTTTACAAGACTGTAATTACCATATTTGTATCCTCACATTCCTTATGTACATTCTTGTATATGCATAAATAAATAAATAAATAGTATCATAAGAAAAGCTAAACTTTCATATTATGAGACTAGATTCAAAGAAGCAAAAGGCAACATGAAAAGCACATGGAATACCATCTCTAATATCCTAGGAACTATAAATAATAATAATAATAATAAATAAATGTTTATTCAGGTAAGGTACGTACATGCAAGAGATTTTACAAAAATTGATAAATTTGTAGATAGAGCTAGAACATACAATGCCTAAAGTCACTATTACGAAAAGCGTTTCGGGCAGGAAAAACATTAATGACTAAAACTTAATACTAATCGAGTATAAAGAATAAAATGTGTTGAGAACAAATAAAAATAAAAAAGGAGGGAACATGGCTGAAAAAGCAGCACAAATACAATTAGGTCGACAAACAGCGTTGTTTAAAAAAACAGACATGGGTTGACAATAGAGGGGTAGGGTAGGTTACAGGGAATTTATTAGGTAGTGCTTCGTTTTTATCTTAAACTGGTTGAGAGAGGTACAGTCTTTAACATAATTGGGAAGGTCATTCCACATTCTGGGTCCCTTGATTTGTAGAACATTTCTAGTTTGATTAAGTCGTACTCTTGGAATATCAAAACTGCATTTGTTTCTGGTGTGGTGCTCAAGGGTTCTGTTACAACCTTCAATGAAGCTTTTGAGGTCAGGATTGGCATTACAGTTCAGCGTTTTATATATGTATAATAAACATGAGAGAATGTGCAGTGACTTAATATCTAACATACTCAGAGATTTGAGTAGACAACTAAACAACACTCCCACAACCAGATAACACTCTCTAAGGATGGCCTTACACTGTCATCTGATTTAGAAATGGCGAATGAATTTAATACCTTCTTTTCATCGGTTGGTGCTAACCTTGCCAGTAAAATCCCACAGACTCAGACACATACCAACACATATCTCTCAGGCATATCACATATCACATATCTCTCAGGCATATCACATATCCATACTCTCTTCTCCTTTCAGCAGTCAGCCCGACAGATGTTGTGTCCATCATACACTCACTAAAAACCAAAGCTGGGAACATCAGTGAAATACCATCCATTGTATACAAGAGCGCCTCCCATGCCCTTGCACCACCTATAGCTCTGCTGTTCAACAAATCCCTTGAGTGTCATACCTTCCCTGATATCCTTAAAAAAACAATAGTAACGCCAGTTCATAAAGGAGGTAATCCGGCAGATATAAACAATTATAGACCAATATCAAACCTACCCATACTATCAAAAATATTTGAAAAAATTATCTACAAACAGCTCTATTCCTATCTCGTAAAATTCGACATTCTTCGCCCCTGTCAGTTTGGCTTCCGCTCTCAAAAGAGTACCAACCATGCAATTATTAGTCTCCTTGATATAATTTACTCAGCCCTTGACAAAAATGAGTTTCCATTTGGACTCTTCATTGATCTGAGAAAGGCCTTTGATACTGTTAATCACAATTATCTTTTACGTAAACTCCATCATTATGGAATCCGAGGCCATGCACTGGACTATATCCAATCCTATCTTAGTGACAGACACCAATGTGTAGATATCAATAATATAACCTCTCCCACTCTACCAATAACCGTTGGAGTCCCACAGGGCAGCATCTTGGGACCTCTCCTATTTCTTATATACATCAATGATCTGCCTAATGTCTCTACTATTCTGAAACCTATTTTGTTTGTTGATGATATAACCCTCGTCTACTCTAACCCCAACCCACATACACTAAATAATGTTGTTAATAATGAACTAAAAAAGGTCCACTTATGGATGTCAACCAACAAACTAACACTTAACATAGAAAAGACCTACTACATCTTGTTTGGAAGCAAATCTACAAATGCAATTCAGCTTCAGATAGACAATGTAAACATTAGCAATAAAAATGATGGAAAGATTCTCGGCCTATTCCTACACAAGAGACTCAACTTCAGTACCCACATACAACACATAACTAAGAAAGTCTCTAAAACAGTTGGGATACTCTCCAAAATCAGATATTATGTACCTAACTCTGCTCTCATCTCTCTATATTATGCACTAATCTATCCCTATCTTAACTATGGTATCTGTGCATGGGGTTCAACCACTGCAAACCACCTCAAGTCCATCATCACCCAGCAAAAATCTGCTATCAGAACAATAACAAATTCTGCTTTCAGACAACACTCAGCCCCCTTGTTTAACTCCCTAAACATGCTAAACATAATCTCAATCCACAAAATCTCTTGTGTCAACTACATTTACAAAACCCTGTTCTTAAACGCAAATCCTGCTCTGAAACTCTCCCTGGACAGATGTAATAGGACCCATTATCACCACACCAGAAATAAATATCTCTTTGATATCCCCAGAGTTCAACTTAATCTGTGTAAACACTCTATGCAAATAAAGGGACCCAGTCTATGGAACTCACTCCCGATTGAATTGAAAAGTTGTCCAACTTTTGCGTCATTCAAAAACAATACTAAAAAGTACCTAATTTCATGTTCATAGTTTTTTACCTTTTGCTTTAAAATTGCACTGTATCTATTGCTACCCAATCTCCCAATCTTTATGTACCCAATCCGAACATCTTTACCATTGTGATCATTGCTGTCTTCTTATATGTGCTGTTAATCTGCTGTATGGTGTCTATTATTCTTGTTTAAATTACCAATCAAGCTGTCAATGTAATCAATCAGAGCTTTAATATACCAATGTGCTTTAATATACTTACTAATCTCTCTCATCTCATTTTTTTCTTGCTATGTATTTGTTATAATTTTAACAATTCTGCTAGAATTTGGACATTCTGCTGCTATGTTGGACATTGTCTTCTATGTTGGAAGTCCAACACAGAAGACAATGTCCAACATAACAGGCCAATTACACTGGATTAATCTTTGTGTTTAGATAGGAGATGCCTCGTATGGGCCAATAAGCCTTCTGCAGCCCCTATGTTTATCCCTTATGTATCCCCCCATGTTTTCACCTTCATTGTATTATCACCTGACCTAATGCGGGTATAAAATCAACTAGTATTGTAAGATCTGTTCACTTGAGAATGAACCATGGAGGTTCGAAACGTCGTGCAAATTATACAAATAAGTGTAATACACTCTATAGTAAATCACTTCTTTTCTTCACCTTAAAAGTACGAAAATGAGTTTTGGAGAACTCCTATTTCAATTAAGCCCTGATGCTAAGAAAATAGTTAGAGGGATAGAAGCCCTAAACCAGAAAATAATAAATACAGAATATGCGGTCATATTCAATGAAACATATATATATATATATATATATATATATATATATATATATATATATATATATATATATATATATATATATATATATATATATATATATATATATATTATATATATGCGAACAAGCCTGAATGGTCCCCAGGACTATATGCGAATGAAAACTCACACCCCAGAAGTGACTCGAACCCATACTCCCAGAAGCAACGCAACTGGTAACTACAGGGCGCCTTAATCCGCTTGACCATCACGGCCGTCAAAAGGAAGTGATAGCCGAGGCTATTGGAGCCACTTCCCCGACGGCAACTAGGATGGTAATCTTGGGCATAGCATTTCACCAAATCACCTCATTCTTTGGGGCACACGTGAGGAACACAAATGCGAACAAGCCTGAATGGTCCCCAGGACTATATGCGAATGAAAACTCACACCCCAGAAGTGACTCGAACCCATACTCCCAGAAGCAATGCAACTGGTAACTACAGGGCGCCTTAATCCGCTTGACCATCACGGCCGTCAAAAGGAAGTGATAGCCGAGGCTATTTGAGCCACTTCCCCGACGGCAACTCGGATGGTAATCTAGGGCATAGCATTTCACCAAATCACCTCATTCTTTGGGGCACACGTGAGGAACACAAATGCGAACAAGCCTGAATGGTCCCCAGGACTATATGCGAATGAAAACTCACACCCCAGAAGTGACTCGAACCCATACTCCCAGAAGCAACGCAACTGGTAACTACAGGGCGCCTTAATCCGCTTGACCATCACGGCCGTCAAAAGGAAGTGATAGCCGAGGCTATTTGAGCCACTTCCCCGACGGCAAGATATAGTCGCATATAGTCCTGGGGACCATTCAGGCTTGTTCGCATTTGTGTTCCTCACGTGTGCCCCAAAGAATGAGGTGATTTGGTGAAATGCTATGCCCAAGATTACCATCCGAGTTGCCGTCGGGGAAGTGGCTCAAATAGCCTCGGCTATCACTTCCTTTTGACGGCCGTGATGGTCAAGCGGATTAAGGCGCCCTGTAGTTACCAGTTGCGTTGCTTCTGGGAGTATGGGTTCGAGTCACTTCTGGGGTGTGAGTTTTCATTCGCATATAGTCCTGGGGACCATTCAGGCTTGTTCGCATTTGTGTTCCTCACGTGTGCCCCAAAGAATGAGGTGATTTGGTGAAATGCTATGCCCAAGATTACCATCCGAGTTGCCGTCGGGGAAGTGGCTCAAATAGCCTCGGCTATCACTTCCTTTTGACGGCCGTGATGGTCAAGCGGATTAAGGCGCCCTGTAGTTACCAGTTGCGTTGCTTCTGGGAGTATGGGTTCGAGTCACTTCTGGGGTGTGAGTTTTCATTCGCATATAGTCCTGGGGACCATTCAGGCTTGTTCGCATTTGTGTTCCTCACGTGTGCCCCAAAGAATGAGGTGATTTGGTGAAATGCTATGCCCAAGATTACCATCCGAGTTGCCGTCGGGGAAGTGGCTCAAATAGCCTCGGCTATCACTTCCTTTTGACGGCCGTGATGGTCAAGCGGATTAAGGCGCCCTGTAGTTACCAGTTGCGTTGCTTCTGGGAGTATGGGTTCGAGTCACTTCTGGGGTGTGAGTTTTCATTCGCATATAGTCCTGGGGACCATTCAGGCTTGTTCGCATTTGTGTTCCTCACGTGTGCCCCAAAGAATGAGGTGATTTGGTGAAATGCTATGCCCAAGATTACCATCCGAGTTGCCGTCGGGGAAGTGGCTCAAATAGCCTCGGCTATCACTTCCTTTTGACGGCCGTGATGGTCAAGCGGATTAAGGCGCCCTGTAGTTACCAGTTGCGTTGCTTCTGGGAGTATGGGTTCGAGTCACTTCTGGGGTGTGAGTTTTCATTCGCATATAGTCCTGGGGACCATTCAGGCTTGTTCGCATTTGTGTTCCTCACGTGTGCCCCAAAGAATGAGGTGATTTGGTGAAATGCTATGCCCAAGATTACCATCCGAGTTGCCGTCGGGGAAGTGGCTCAAATAGCCTCGGCTATCACTTCCTTTTGACGGCCGTGATGGTCAAGCGGATTAAGGCGCCCTGTAGTTACCAGTTGCGTTGCTTCTGGGAGTATGGGTTCGAGTCACTTCTGGGGTGTGAGTTTTCATTCGCATATAGTCCTGGGGACCATTCAGGCTTGTTCGCATTTGTGTTCCTCACGTGTGCCCCAAAGAATGAGGTGATTTGGTGAAATGCTATGCCCAAGATTACCATCCGAGTTGCCGTCGGGGAAGTGGCTCAAATAGCCTCGGCTATCACTTCCTTTTGACGGCCGTGATGGTCAAGCGGATTAAGGCGCCCTGTAGTTACCAGTTGCGTTGCTTCTGGGAGTATGGGTTCGAGTCACTTCTGGGGTGTGAGTTTTCATTCGCATATAGTCCTGGGGACCATTCAGGCTTGTTCGCATTTGTGTTCCTCACGTGTGCCCCAAAGAATGAGGTGATTTGGTGAAATGCTATGCCCAAGATTACCATCCGAGTTGCCGTCGGGGAAGTGGCTCAAATAGCCTCGGCTATCACTTCCTTTTGATGGCCGTGATGGTCAAGCGGATTAAGGCGCCCTGTAGTTACCAGTTGCGTTGCTTCTGGGAGTATGGGTTCGAGTCACTTCTGGGGTGTGAGTTTTCATTCGCATATAGTCCTGGGGACCATTCAGGCTTGTTCGCATTTGTGTTCCTCACGTGTGCCCCAAAGAATGAGGTGATTTGGTGAAATGCTATGCCCAAGATTACCATCCGAGTTGCCGTCGGGGAAGTGGCTCAAATAGCCTCGGCTATCACTTCCTTTTGACGGCCGTGATGGTCAAGCGGATTAAGGCGCCCTGTAGTTACCAGTTGCATTGCTTCTGGGAGTATGGGTTCGAGTCACTTCTGGGGTGTGAGTTTTCATTCGCATATAGTCCTGGGGACCATTCAGGCTTGTTCGCATTTGTGTTCCTCACGTGTGCCCCAAAGAATGAGGTGATTTGGGGAAATGCTATGCCCAAGATTACCATCCGAGTTGCCGTCGGGGAAGTGGCTCAAATAGCCTCGGCTATCACTTCCTTTTGACGGCCGTGATGGTCAAGCGGATTAAGGCGCCCTGTAGTTACCAGTTGCGTTGCTTCTGGGAGTATGGGTTCGAGTCACTTCTGGGGTGTGAGTTTTCATTCGCATATAGTCCTGGGGACCATTCAGGCTTGTTCGCATTTGTGTTCCTCACGTGTGCCCCAAAGAATGAGGTGATTTGGTGAAATGCTATGCCCAAGATTACCATCCGAGTTGCCGTCGGGGAAGTGGCTCAAATAGCCTCGGCTATCACTTCCTTTTGACGGCCGTGATGGTCAAGCGGATTAAGGCGCCCTGTAGTTACCAGTTGCGTTGCTTCTGGGAGTATGGGTTCGAGTCACTTCTGGGGTGTGAGTTTTCATTCATATATATGGGTACCGAGTGATGTCTGGGGCCAGAGTTAGATATTGTCCTAATAGCAGCTTTGTGTAGAGTAATTAGAGGACGTAAATGATTTTTGGGTTGTAGAAACCCAAGCACAAATACCATAGTTGAGACAAGGATAGATGAGAGAGTAATAGTGTCACCAGGGCAGGGCGAGGAACATAATATCTGATCTTAGAAAGAATACCAACAGTTTTTGAAACTTTTTTTGATATATTTAGAATGTGTCCCTGGAAATTCAGCTGCGGTAAATGAGAACGCCAAGGAATTTGCAATCTACTTTGTTACAAATTTGGGTATTGTTAAACCTGAGATTTTGTTGATTTGAGGATTTATTGCCAAACAAAATATAAAAAGTTTTGTCAATATTGAGGGTGAGTTTGTTGGCAGTTAGCCAGTGATGGACTTTATTTAGCTCAGTATTCACTGTGACATTTAGAGCAAGGGGGTCAGGACTGGAGTAAATGAAGGTCGTGTCGTCAGCAAATAGAATTGGTTTGAGATGTTGGGAGACATTTGGAAGGTCATTAATGTAGATGAGAAAGAGGAGAGGGCCAAGTATGCTGCCCTGAGGAACATCAATGTTGATGGGTAGGGTGGGAGAAATGGAATTATTTACAGAAACATACTGGAGCCTGTCAGTAAGGTAAGACTTAAGGTATTGCAGGGAGTGACCTCTGACTCCATAATGATGTAATTTAAGAAGAAGGTTTTGATGGTTGACAGTGTCAAAACCTTATGTAGGTCCACAAATAACCCAACAGGGAACTCATTTTTATCAAGAGCTGCATGTATCAAGTTAATCATACAAATAAGTGCATCGTTAGTGTTTTTTGGGGTCTGAAGTCATATTGACAAGAGCTAAGTATATTGTGTTTGGCTAGATAAGAGTAAAGTTGCTTGTAGATAAGTTTTTCAAATATTTTAGCCAAGTTTGGCAGAATTGATATAGATCTGAAGTTGTTAACATCAGTGGGATCACCACATTTGTGGACAGGGGTTACTCTCGTTTTTTTTTTTTTAATATCTGCAAAGGTTTGGAGTTCATGTGACTTATTGAAGAGCAATGCAATGGCAAAACCTAAAAATCTAGAAGTCTTTTTGTAAATAAAAGTTGGTATCTCCTCAAGGGCAATAGACTTGGTTTTAAAGGAAAGGATTATGTCAGTAACATCAGTGGAATTAGTAGGCATTAGGTACACAGACTGTGGATAGTTACCTGTAAGATAGTCCTGAACATTAGTACTGGAAAATGGAATACCATTTGCAAGAGATGACCCAATGGAAGAGAAGAACCTATTGAACTCTAAAGCAGTGTCAGAGGCTGAAAGCAGACCATCATTATTTGACAGGAGTATTGGTTTGTTATTTAAAATCTTCTTTGATCCCAATATTTGTGAAATTGTGCTCCATGTTTTCTTAATATTGCCTTTTGTGTGGGTAAATTTATCTTCGTAGTATTTAATTTTGGCTCTCATAATTATTTTAGATAGCAATGATGAGAAATTCTTTGAAAATTCTTTGGAGACGATTCCTAACCTATACTTCTTCTCAAGGTCAGGTATTTTAATAATGGATTTAAGTATCCTCTTTGTAAGCCAAGGATTGTTTAGCCTCTTAGTTGTGACTTGTTTCGTTAGCATTGGACAATGGGTGTTATAAAGGCTAAGAGTTTTTTGAAGAAAAGATTGCACTGCTAGGTTTGTGTCCCCTATGTTACCTAATTCGGAATCCCAGTTGACATTAGCAGCAGCAGCTATAAAATTGCCTATAGAAGTTTCATTGTTCATCCTAAAGCTTATCTCCCTTGTCTCTAGAGGTGGTTTGTTAATGTTAGGAGAAATGTGGGGTAATGGTCTGTAGTGCTATCGATGATTATCCCTGAAGTAAGTGAAGAGGTTATGTTGGTCCAGATGTGATCAAGAGCCGTGGCAATACTATCAGTGATTTTAGTAGGTCTAGTGATTAAGGGTATGAGGAAGCAGGAATTCATACAGTTGAAGAAGCTGGCAACAGTAGGGTTTTCAGGCTCGCAGAGGTCAATATTAAAGTCCCCTGCGATGATTAGATGGTTTTTGTTCAGTCTGTTATCTAATATTAGATTTCTAAGATTAGAGTTGAATTCGGACACTTCAGTGTTAGGAATTCTATAGACTGCTCCCACAATCAGGATAGACTCAGCACCCTTGACTCTGAAACTGGCAAAGATATACTCCCAACAGTAGTCTCTAGTTCTAATTATTTTTAAGTATGTTAGTTTATGGTGGTAGTAAAGAGAAGTACCACCACCTCTCTGAATTGGTCGACAATTGTGAATTGCTGAGTGTTAAAGAGTTGTTGAGAGTTGGCATGTTAAAGAGTTGAGTAGTATCCTCTTTTAACCACATTTCAGTTAGTATAATAAAAGAGAATTTGTTGTCAATAGTTTCAATCAAGGCACAAACATTATCGAAGTGTTTGCTTACTGATCTTAGATCATTGAGTGACTACTACTTGTACCTCTCTCGACCAGTTTAAGATGAAAACTAAGTACTACCTAATTAACTCCATGTAACCTACCTTACTTCTAAATGTCAACCCATGACTTGCTATTATTTAAAAAAAAATGCTGTTTGTTGACCAACTTGTATATTGGCTATTTTCTACCATGTTCCCCTTTTATTATCTTTTATCATTTTTTCTTTCAAATTCAAATTCAAATTCATAATTCATATGTTTATTCAGGTAAAGTACATACATACAGGGTGTGGTACAAATATTGATGAATTTATAGATAGACCTAGGACATACAATGCCTAAAGCCACTATTACGCAAAGCGTTTCAAGCAGGAAAAACACTAAAGACTAAAACTTAATACTAATTGAGATTATAGTATAAAAATGTGTTGAGAAAATAAAAAAAATAAAAAATCGGGAAACATGGCAGAAAAACCACAAAAAATACAATTTGGTCGACAAACAGCATTGTTTAAAAATAGCAGACATGGGTTGACATTATAGGGGTAAGGTAGGTTACAGGGAGTTAATTAGGTAGTGCTTAGTTTCTATCTTAAACTGGTTGAGAGAGGTATACAGTCTTTAACATGATTGGGAAGGTCATTCCACATTCTGAATCCCTTGATTTGTAGAGCATTTCTAGTTTGATTAAGTCGTACTCTTTGAATATAAAAAAACCCAGCGTTGAATGTAATGAAACGCCATTTTCTGGGTGTGACCCGGAGGCTCCCCGGAGCTTTACCAGGCTGATATGCTAATGTCAGACTTTGGCATCAGTCATGTGTATGGAGTTCTAGGGCCTACTGGGGACCACGGCCAGAACCTGGCCCCCCTCAGAGAGGCAAGGGGAGCAATGGCCTGTAGAAACCCCCGTGTGGTTGGAAGCATTCTCTGTCTGCCATCGACCGGGTCAAGCATCCAGAAAGGTAAGCATTCCCAAACAAACCCCTATTCTGGTTAAAATTGCTACCTAAAGCCGAACTGGTGAATAGAACTCTTCAACAGAAAACAAGCAAACTAGTATGACGTCATACGTCACCGCGCCGCTGTCTGCACAGCACCCCCCTCCCCGGGGAGCCCCAGACCTCCCACGCCGGCTATCCACCCATCAGTTCTGAGGGTGGATGTCAAAACACGAGAAAAACCGCCGACCGGAGGGAGGGAGGGTTGCCGGGAGCCTCCAGGTCTCACCCAGAAAATGGCGTTTCATTACATTCAATGCTGGTTTTCTGGGGGGAGCCCCGTCGGCTCCCCAGAGCTAACTACCCACAGAGGAAGGTCAAAGGGACGGAACCGGGAGGCAGACACCACACACCCCCCACGGAAGCAAGACAACTGGCAGCAAACGCCAACCCAAGGCGCCACAGCCCCGAAAGGGCCCGGGAACAACACGAGAACAACGAGCAGCAAGGCCCCAGTATGAACACCAAAGATCTATGCCCGATTGACAGCAAGGACATGTCGCTCAGACGGCAGCGAGAGCAGCGAAGCCACGAAAGCCACAGGCATGGGGGAAGAACATAGGCAGGTTAGCCGCAAGAACATGGCTGACAACCCGGGACACTGTCACCCACGAACCAGGGAGAACAGAACCAGCTCAACGCAAAACGCGCCCCGGACACAGACGCCGTGGCACGCAAATAACAGTGGAGGGCCGCCACTGAACACAAAACACGACACACCCCCAGCCCGACCGACCAAGCACCAACAAACCAAGGACCCCTTCAGAACGCAGCAGCCCCACCCCGTGCCAGAAAAGATGGAGACTGTTGCCACCGAACAACCAAAACACTAAAACCGAAGGAGCAAGAAACTCAGCGACCCGACCCCTAGAGGCAAACGCCAAAAGGAAAAAGAGCCGACGAAAAAACAACCGGAACCGAAGGGGCACTAACAACCGAGGAGAAGACAGAGCACGCTGACCAGAGACCAGGATGGTGCAAGCGGCGCACGAACAGGCCGGAGGTGAAACAACGCACGAGACAGCTTACTAACGGTGCAGAAGCAACACCAAGACCGAAAGCAAGCCGAAGCGGCTCCGCCAACGCCGCACAAAAAGAGGTGGTAGTATGTGGCAAGACGACGGCCCCCAACCCCCACCAGAAAACCAAGCCAACGCTAACAACTGCAGCCACCTAAGAAGGGACAGGAGGAAAAGGAAGAACCGCCAAAATACCCCATACTGCCGCCAAGAAGAAGTACGCAGGTGGGACACCTACCACGAAGCCACCCGACCGCCAACCGGAGGAGAAACCGCGAGGCAGAACGTAAGCAGCCCCGACAAGGCCCCTCTGAGCCCAGGAAAAGGCGGAGCCGCGGGAAGATCTCCGGCGCTACCACCGAAACCCAGGCGGCACAAGGAGATGGAACGTCTGCCGAACAGTAAAACTCCCCAAAGCAAGCAAGCCCGCCAGAAGTTCAGAAGCGACGGGTCCAACGCGAGACATCGCAAGACCCCGAAAAGCCAACCGGCAGGGTAAGCCAGGAAACCGAAGAAAGCTGAAGGGTTGCCTCCAGAAACAGTACCCGAACCAAGGGGTACGAACAACTGCAACAGACCGAGACAAATAAGCGCACCACAGGACACAGGGTGAAAGAACGCCCAAGAAGCCAAGGAACGCACGCAGAACACCCCTGCGGCAGAGGAAGAAACAAGGGAACGCACAAGGAAAGGAAGCAGTGGAAACCAACCCCCCCCCCCACCCCCACAGCAGCAAGTGCAGGCAAAACCGACCGAAGGAGATGCCAGGAAAACGACTGGGGAGAGGCAGGACGAAAGAGCTGAAACACAAACCCCAGGAAACAACCATGGGTGGACAAGCAGGCAGGGACAGAAAAACCCAACGCACGTGAGAGGGCCAAGCCAGGGACCCGAAGACCATGAAAAACAACAAGCAAGCCCCCATACGCAAACCCTAGGCACAAAACCGCAGCAAAGTGGCACGCCACAACTGGACACAGGAACAAGGACACGCCACCGCGAAACACGTTACCAATGCACACGTGCAGCAGCAACAGGCACCACCACAACATGCAACATGTAAATTGCAACTCGCTTCTGCAAAGGCAGAGAACGGAGCAGGTAAACCCCAGACAGGGCCAACGGAGACACGACAGAACCCAGCAGGCACAGGAACCTGCACACCAGGCGACCGATGGTGGAGAACCCCGCTCGACACCTGCTGGATGGGGTTCTGGGAGTACATTTACACCCCAAGCCCGACCCGAGGCTAGGCTAGACCGGCCAGAGGGTGGCCCACCAGGCAGCTGCTTGGAGAGGCCCGCAGGCCCACATACCCCCCACAACCAGGATGGGCTGGAACTTCCATTCGAAAACAGACTAGTGTGCCTCAAACGTACCGGCAATATGCGTATGCTCGCAAGTAGGTCGTGTAACAACCACAGACCTCTGATGGTTATACAGTGTTCCCCGATTATGCCTATAGCACTACTGCACTCCACTGGTACTATCCCGCAAGTACTTCCATATAGGCGGGACCCAAGAGCCAGAGCTCAAACCCTGCAAGCACAACCAGGAGAGCCCTACTAGGTGAGTACATAACCAGCACCACAACCCACACACTTTGTAACACGAAAAAAGGTAGGTCCCCTGAATGACTCTAGCATGGGTTGGACATGCACATGAGTGGGACTGGAAGGGTTGAAAAAAGGGACAGTCACTGGTGTGCGAACGGTCTCAGTCGTACAGAAATATACCTAAATAAAGACAGGTATATAAACATCTCTGCATCCAGCGCCCGGCCAAAAGACGCCAGACTTCAGAAACTCACCTGTCGAATGGAGGCACGAACGTGACACGACCCAACAGTGCCCAGAAGATCCTGGGAGCACCGCCAGGTGAAGAAGCCAGAGCCGGACATGCAGGAGAGCAGGGTAGAGGCGAAGGAGGCGGCCCACACCCATGATATAGGGAAAACCTCGGTGTCCTCTCCACAGCTGGAAACCAGGACACCCCCGGAGCGAAGGGGCACATACCGGAGCAAGGGAGAAGAGCGAGAGGCGAAGCACCTGAGAAAAATGGGCGCAAAACACCAGCACTAAAACACACTGCCCAAACCAAAACAAACTCCACGGCGCATGACACGCTGGCCGAACCGCACAACCCGCTCTGCGGGAAGGCGCCAACCAGGACTACTGCACCAGAAAAGCCGCCAAAAGAAGAAGCAGGAACAGCAAAACCGGCCAACGAAGCGAAGACAGAGCCCAAAAGGGAAACCAACCGGGCCACGAGCAGCTCAACCAGGCCACAAGTAGCCCAACAGGGCTACAAGTAGCTCAACCGGGCCACAAGTAGCCCAACCGGGCTATAAGTAGCCCAAAACAGCGGTCCCGACGAGGAGCCGACAGACGTTTCAATAATGCGGGAAGTAGCGAAAACCTTCCCGAACCCTCGAGAACACAGAAGCCAACACTAGTCCCAAAGGCACACAAAGGCACAGGCGCACCCGAGACCAGACGTCATGTAGAACCCCAAGAACGGGGAAACATGATGAAGACACCGTCCCAAAAAAGGGGGGAGAAGCATCCACCCACAGGACGGAACCAACCGACTCAAAGGCCAAGGAACCGAGCCCGGGGAGGAGCCAGCGCCCAACAACACGTACGGCGAGTGGGGAAGAAAAACCCCACTCTGCTTAACCACAAGCCCCGCCTAGAGGGGGAGAAAAACCCCCACAGGGTCCTACGGGGCCAAGGCCCCTCAAGTCAGCCCCTCCCTAGCCCCGGGAACCTACACGACAGGCCCCGGGGCCGAGCCGTCCCCCCAAAGCCCCGGCCGTACCAGAAAACTGGGGCAGCCGCAAAAACACTAAGGAAGGGAGCCCACAAGCAGACTCTTATAACACGGCTGGAGGAACAGGCTCAAAAGGCCCCGTCACTACCCCGGAAGGGGAATTCCTCAAAGACTGACCGAGTCTCAAAACCATCAAACCCCGCCCCGAACCTACAGACGGTAATGAACCGGATGCAGGCAGGAAGGGGGAATCCAGGGAAAAGACAAGGGGGCATGGAAGGAACCAAAGCAACCAACACCCCCAAGTCCCAACACGAACCAAAACGGGGCAGCCCCGGGGCTCCCAGGGAGCAAACAAACGAGAGCGTTGCCACCACTAAGGCTCAAAGTGCAACGCCTCTGCTGCCCGCACCCGCTTACTCAGCACACCTGGGTAACCGAGCCACAACGAGCAACAAAACTTGCAGGACTCGTGGTCGAAGGTGTCACCGACCTCACAGGCAGCAGACGGAGGCAAAACAGAGAGTCACCCAGAGATAAAGGGTGACAGCAACCCTCAAACTCGCTGGAATCGAGGGAGGACTCTGGGGTCACATCCATCGGACCCGCGCGCCCCCAAGGGTTTCCCAGGGTCCCGAGCGTTTACTATAAGAGGACTCGCGCTCAGGTAATCCCAGCCAGGGTACTGCTAACCGGCGCCCAAAGCTACCAAGCAACTTTCGAAGAGCTGAACCCTCGGGAAGTGTACACTCACGGGGACCTAGCAGGGGGTACCACCAGAAAAACTCAGAACACAAGGGACACAAGGGGCAAGAACGAAGGCAAACCCCCCACCAGGTAGATAAACAAAAAGAAAAAGAAAACCCTGCAAGAGGACAGCGTACCCAAGCAGAACAGAGCCGGCCGCCATGATTGGTAAAGACAAGCTGCACAGTACCCTGCGCCCCACCAGTGCAAAACTGCCCCTTACCCTAAGGCGAACAAGGGAGACAGAACACCCGAGCACACAAAGAGCGGCCGAAAACCAAGCAGGAAACGGCCTAGCAGGGGCAGGACCCAAGGAACTTGTGGAAGGTGGCCCCAAGCCCCAAGGGCAGTACTTACAGGGCACCTAGGGAAGGGAACCCTAGGCGCATGCAGCCCGAGTACTGGAGACTCACTCCCGGCTCACGCACCACCTAGAAGACAGACACCACACTCTAGGTACAGCGCTGAAACAACCTATGGAGCCGGAGCACACAACCGGTGCCTTCAGCATCAGCTGAAGTACTGGTGGGTGAATAGCCAGTGTGAGAGGTCTGGGGTTCCCCCTTCCCCGGTTGGGGGAAGGGGGAGCTGCGCCGACAGCGGCGACGTCATACTAGTTTCCTTGTTTTCTGTTGGGGAGTTCTATCCACTAGTTCGGCTTTAGGTAGCAATTTTCACCAGAATAGGGGTTTGTTTGGGAATGCTTACCTTTCTGGATGCTTGACCCGGTCGATGGCAGACAGAGAATGCTTCCAACCACACGGGGGTTTCTACAGGCCATTGCTCCCCTTGCCTCTCTGAGGGGGGCCAGGTTCTGTCCGTGGTCCCCAGTAGGCCCTAGAACTCCATACACATGACTGATGCCAAAGTCTGACATTAGCATATCAGCCTGGTAAAGCTCCGGGGAGCCGACGAGGCTCCCCCCAGAAAGGTATCTGTTTCTGGTGTGGTGCTCATGGGTTTTGTTACAATCTTCAATGAAACTTTTAAGGTCAGGATTGACATTACAGTTCAGCGTTTTATATATATATATATATATATATATATATATATATATATATATATATATATATATATATATATATATATATATATATATATATATATATATATATATATATATATGTCGTACCTAGTAGCCAGAACGCACTTCTCAGCCTACTATGCAGGGCCCGATTTGCCTAGTAAGCCAAGTTTTCATGAAATAATTGTTTTTCGACTACCTAACCTACCTAACCTAACCTAACCTAACTTTTTCGGCTACCTAACCTAACCTAACCTATAAAGATAGGTTAGGTTAAGTTAGGTAGGGTTGGTTAGGTTCGGTCATATATCTACGTTAATTTTAACTCCAATAAAAAAAAATTGACCTCAAACATAATCAAATGGGTAGCTTTATCATTTCATAAGAAAAATATTAGAGAAAATATATTATTTCAGGAAAACTTGGCTTATTAGGCAAATCGGACCTTGCATAGTAGGCTGAGAAGTGCGTTCTGGCTAATAGGTACGACATATATATATATATATATTATATATATATATATATATATATATATATATATATATATATATATATATATATATATATATATATATATATATATATATAATACACATGAGAGGATGTGCAGTGACTTCATATCTAACATATTCACCATGCCCGAAACGCTATGCATACTAGTAGCTTTAGGTACTGTATGCACTACCTCTATTTTTAAATCAAACAGAATGTTTGTACTGTAACTCTGCAACTATGTATGTACTTTTCCTAAATAAATTATTATTATTATTATTATTACTGGATTGGTATATGATCCACTACCACACACAGGATGTGTATGGCGTCCACTACCGCCTGCAGGATGGGTATGGGATCCACTACTGTCCACAGGATGAGTATGGGGACCACTACCGCCTGCAAGATGGGTATGGGGTCCACTAGCACCCACAAGATGAGTATGGGGTCCACTACCACACACAGGATGGGTATGGGGTCCAATACCACCCACAGGATGGGTATGGGGTCCACTACCACCCACAAGATAGGTATCGGGTACACTACCACCCATATGATGGGTACGGGGTCCACTACCACCCACAAGATGGGTATGGGGTCCACTACCATCCACAAGATGGGTATGGGGTCCACTACCACCCACAAGATGGGTATGGGGTTCACTACCACCCACAAGATAGATATGGGGTCCACTACCACCCACAAGATGGGTATGGGGTCCACTACCTCCCACAATTAAGATGGGTATGGTGTCCACTTCTACCCACAAGATAGGTATGGAGTCCATTACCACCCACAAGATGGGTATTGGGTCCACTTCCACCCACAAGATGGGTATGGGGTCCACTTCCACCCACAAGATGGGTATGGGGTCCACTACCACCCACAAAATGGGTATGGGGTCCACTTTCACCCACAAGATGGGTATGGGGTCCACTTCCACCCACAAGATGGGTATGGGGTCCACTACCACCCACAAAATGGGTATGGGGTCCACTTTCACCCACAAGATGGGTATGGGGTCCACTACCACCCACAAGAGGGGTATGGGGTCCACTACCACCCACAAGATGAGTATGGGGTCCACTACCACCCACAAAATGGGTATGGGGTCCACTACCACCCACAAAATGGGTATGGGGTCCACTTTCACCCACAAGATGGGTATGGGGTCCACTACCACCCACAAGATGGGAATGGGGTCCACTACCACCCACAAGATGAGTATGGGGTCCACTACCACCCACAAAATAGGTATGGGGTCCACTACCACCCACAAGATGAGTATGGGGTCCACTACCACCCACAAGATGAGTATGGGGTCCACTACTACCCACATGATGGGTATGGGGTCCACTACCACCCTCCCTCATGCCTCCCTGTACAGTACCACCCTCCCTCCTGCCTCCCTATACAGTACCACCCTCCCTCCTGCCTCCCTGTACAGTACCACCTTCCCTCCTACCTCCCTGTACAGTACCACCCTCCCTCCTGCCTCCCTGTACAGTACCACCCTCCCTCCTGCCTCCCTGTACAGTACCACCCTCCCTCCTGCCTCCCTGTACAGTACCACCCTCCCTCCTGCCTCCCTGTACAGTACCACCCTCCCTCCTGCCTCCCTGTACAGTACCACCCTCCCTCTTGCCTCCCTGTACAGTACCACCCTCCTTCCTGCCTCCCTGTACAGTACCACCCTCCCTCCTGCCTCCCTGTACAGTACCACCCTCCCTCCTGCCTCCCTGTACAGTACCACCCTCCCTCCTGCCTCCCTGTACAGTACCACCCTCCCTCCTGCCTCCCTGTACAGTACCACCCTCCCTCCTGCCTCCCTGTACAGTACCACCCTCCCTCCTGCCTCCCTGTACAGTACCACCCTCCCTCCTGCCTCCCTGTACAGTACCACACCCTCCCTCCTGCCTCCCTGTACAGTACCACCCTCCCTCCTACCTCCCTGTACAGTACCACCCTCCCTCCTATCTCCCTGTACAGTACCACCCTCCCTCCTGCCTCCCTGTACAATACTGTAATGAGGCCATCCCTGAACCTCACTTTAACTGGTTAAATTGAAATTGAAATTGAAATTTACCATAAGTGAAATGGTAAAAGGAGAAATGCTTGGAGTGACTCTGTGTACGTGCGGCTCAGGCTTGGGTACAAATATTACTGGGAATATGGGATAGGTGTAACTGGTTAAAAGCTGGTCGTTAATAATGAATACTTAAGAACCAAAGTTCTACTGTAAACTCCAGTCCAATCCTCGTGATCTTAGACGTACGGTTTCCTTAGATACTACAAACACGAGATCGCTGAACTGGGCCCTCTAACAAACTCATGATCTTCCAATACTGCCACTACAAACCCATATAACAATAACTATTCATTAATTGTTTGTTGGATCTATCAATTTACCATTAAACCTTGTGGGTAAATCCCCAATTAATTGAAAAGGCAGGGATAAATCTACTTTAAGTGTGGAATAAATTCGAAAATCAAGGAATATATATATACTTATTTAAATACATTAATCTTGCTTGGAAAGTACCCTGGCGATTCATTCAATTACCACCGGCTCATGAATTCTGCGGCTAAGACAAATATATATATTCTTATGGATGAACACAAAACACAAAAACTGGTATTAATCAACAAGTTAATTGAAACATTATTACTTGTAATGGACCAAAATGAACCCTGCACTCCCTACACTGAACAATTCCTTAACTGATATATATCCTACTGAAATACTTCCTGAACTAGAGGCACTGAATTAATGGATTTAAAATGAACTGTACCAAACTCTTTATACACTTTACCGTATCTTAAGCCAAGCCTGATGTTCGCCTGACCTCGAGGTTAGGTGGTCCCTACCAGCTGTCCACTCAACACTGACCCAAAACTGCTCTGACCTCTGTGAGGCTGACCTAAGGGAGGAACTTAGGGACTTACTCCGCCAGCCTACCGACTGCCACACTAGTATTCTGGATTAATTGACAAAGCTAATCCTATTTAAACTGATGGTAATTACATTGGGTACTTGTCTTATGTTAATAATTAATTATACTATTGAATAGCAAAATGGATTTCGCTACTTTACATGGATTATCAAACAATATGGAAGACAATTATTTTCCTTGACTGAGATGAGTCAGGCATCTCTCTCCTGGTAAACTAGTTCTCATCCAAGATAACTTCGTCTACACTTGGCGGACTATGATGTGGTGACTCTTTATTCTAAATGACGTTAATTTAACAAAGTACTTAACCAAGATTGATTATCCCTACTAATTCTTTAATACATGAATTAATCTCCTAGTTTGATGACTCGCCACAGGGCCTATGTGGCGCTCCTGTTTCCCACACTTGAGCTCTAATCCCTTGGGTGAGATGACCCTTCCTAGCCTTTCAGGTCAACTACAAACTCACTCCATATTTTTACAAAGGGCGTATCCTCCCTTCTAGTGAACGACAACTTTTAATGTTAGATCTATGGTCATCTATATGAACACTTCTACTGTTATAATTACAACAACTACCACAAAACTGTTATTACAACAACTACCACAAAACTGTTATTACAATGTTCATTATTACAACAAACACCACACAACTGTTATTTCAACTAATATTATTAAAACAACCACCACTCAACTGTTATAACAACTTACATTATTACAACTACTACGACACAACTGCTGTTACAGCTTACATTAATACAACAAGTAACACACGAACTGTTATCTACACACAACTGTTATTACAACTTACATTATTACAACAACCATCACACAACAGTTATTACAACAACGAATTAGGTTCCCAGGAGTTAGTGATTTTTTTTCTAGGTGGAGATTGGTTCCCATGATCTAGGCAGCTGTTGTGGGCTGCACCCCAAGGAAGAATTACCTGAAACTCTTCGTGTAGCATTAAATAGGAACCCAGGGATTATGGAACTGACAGTGCTACTTATGCATACATGTATTTTATTGTGGCTGTAGCTACACCTAGACGTCTACTGACAGTGCTACTTATGTATACATGTATTTTATTGTGGCTGTAGCAACACCTAGACGTCTACTGACAGTGCTACTTATGTATACATGTATTTTATTGTGGCTGTAGCAACACCTAGACGTCTACTGACAGTGCTACTTATGTATACATGTATTTTATTGTGGCTGTAGCAACACCTAGACGTCTACTGACAGTGCTACTTATGCATATATGTATTTTATTGTGGCTGTAGCAACACCTAGACGTCTACTGACAGTGCTACTTATGTATACAGGTTTTTTTATGTAGTCCATGGCAATGTAATTGAAGAACATTGTGCTATGCACGAATATATTAGTTACCTATAAAATGAAATCCACATTACTAAAATTATATTGTTTCAACGTTGTTTACAACTATATTGAAAAATGGTTAAAAATAAATAATAAAATGTTATTAAAATTTGAATTTTATTATAAAACAAATTTAGAATTTTTAAATAATTTTTAAATCCTGCTCAAAATAGAAAAGGTTTTATATATTTTATATATTTCTTTGAATAACATCGAACAAACTTTATATAAAAATTTTAAGATTTTCAATTTTTTGTGTGTTTCACTGGAAATTTAACTATTTTTCATTAATTATTTTTAAGGCAATTCAATTTGCCACAAAATATAGTTATGTAAATTATGTTGACTAAGGGAACCAGGTCTGTTGAAGTGACGACCACACACTTTAATGGACAAAACAAGGTGTTTAAGACAAATAATTGTTCAATGTATAATATATCCATGGAGGTTAGTTCCCCCTATTTATTCCTACATTTTATCCATAATAGGTTAATGCATTCTGTTTAATCTTATATTATATCCATAATAAGTTAGTCCATCCTGTTTAATCTTACATTATATCTATAATAAGGTTGTTTTCGCCTGTTTGACCTTACAGTATCTATATAAATAAAAATGGAAATGTTCATTTGTTCAAAATCGCTAATTTCCGAAAGTTCTTCACCGATTCCTTTGAAATTTTCACACAACGTTCCATTCGCATCCGAGCAGGTATTTTATACATTTTATATTTTTTTTTTTTTTTTTTTTTTTTTATTTTTATAAATTACACAAATTACAAGAACACACAAAACAACGCAAACCTGTACACATCAAGTACACCAATGAAGGAACAGTACACAGGAATAAACAGTCTGTACACTAAACAATAACAGTAACCGCAAAACAAACACAAGCGCTGAACAAAATGAAAACGCATTGAAGCAATGGGCTAAACAGTACAGGGAAATAAGTGCTAAAACAGTACATGGAAACAATAGGCTAAACAGTTTACATCAACATAGCAACACAGAACATGGCCAAGAAAATTACATGAAAAATAAATTAACAATAAAGTACATAAATAACATTGAAACACACCTGGAACCAATAATATAAACATACACAGACGTGGATATAGAATCACGTGCACAAAACCACGCCTACCACACACACAGAAGAACAAAGGAGCATAGGATCATACACGCGCTACCCAGGAAAATGATATACACTAAATAAGAAGAAATTATGTACACACACACTAAACACACTCTAAACAACAAGACAAACACACGCATACCACCCACACCACCACGGCACACCACACTGCACCCAAGCACGCAAAATAAAGGGTTACAGGCCAAAGCGAACCACGGCCACAAAAGGAACAGTAGAAAACAGTACAGCAGAAAACCCAGGCCCACGCAGGAGCCAAAACCCCCCTCAAAATCACACACCCACACGCATACGGACACAACCGGCACCCGGAGGTACGGAAAACACACCACACACACACAGGAGCAGCAGCATCTCAAGGGGGGAGACACACAAACACACGCAACCCCCGCCAAGGACACCCCAAGAAGCGGAAAGGGAGCGCATAGCAAAGCAAACCCCAAAACCCCCCAACCCCTCTAAACCCCCCCCATCAACACCCCAACCCCACCCAAGACGAGAACATCACCTTGCCACCAAGGCACCCGCCGACCCAAAGGCAACCCCACGAACATAGGCATCTGTGAACCACCGACCAAACTCCTCCGGAAAAGCGCGCTGCAACCACCACCAGGTAAACCGCATGCGCCCCCGTAAAAATCCTAAAATTCGGGCAATCCCAAAACCCTCCCGCCTCCCAACCCACACACAAAACACATAATCAGCAACCAAAACACACAATGTATTACGCACCCGCTGCGGATAAGCCGGAAAATACAAAAACAAAAACTGCAAAACATCACCCCGACAACCCGGACCACAAAACACCTCCAGGACATCCCGAAACCAGTCCACCAACCCCTGTAACCGGACACAAAAATAAAATACATGCACCTGCGATTCACATAAACCACAGTGAACACACGCCCCAGAATCACGCAAGCCAAGCATACACAACCGCTCATTTGTCGCCAGCGACAAATGCAGAACCCGAAACAGCAATTCACGCTGCTGAGGCGCCAAGAACCGTGCCCCCAAACACGACCAGATACCACCCCAATCCCAACACGGGAACAAGCCCTCCACTCGAGGCCGCACCCGGGGCAACAACACCCCATACACAGCCTTGCACGAGAAAGACAGAAACCCAGGATGGCGGCAGAGCTCCCGAAGAATCCCCACGGCCCAAGAATAAACAGGGGGGGTAACCAAGGCCACCTCCTGACAAACCCCCAAATCAACCAAAAAACTGAAGCGAAGCGAGCAGAAAAACACACCCAGCGTATTCAACCCCCCACCGAGAGCCAGCCCCCGACGCAACGAGACCCAGAAGAGGGCCTTGGCCTTCGTGAAAACGTCAGGAATGCCAACACCCCCCTCTCTCACCCCTAACACCAACGTCGAACGGCGCACCGGTTGATAACGCCCACACCATACATATCTATACACCACACTCTCCAAACTCAAGGCCTTCCGACGATCCAACGGGAAACATCGAGCCACAAACCAGACACGCAACAAGACCTTACACGCAACAAGCAGTCCCCTCTGATAAATCGTCAAGGGACGACGCGACAAAAGGCCAACTGCAACACCAACCGACCGAGAGACAGCACCCCAATTCCACTCCAAGGAGCGGTCATAGGAGGCAAACCAAGTAATCCCAAGAACCCGAATCGAGGAGACCACCGGAAACCACGACCTATCCCACACCAGGCGGGAGGCCCACTCACCGATCCCCATCAACCCCGACTTCGCCCGATTAAGAACGGCCCCCGTAGCGGACTCAAACCGCAGGAGAACGTCCTGGACAGCTTCAACAGAACCCTCCGAAGCTACAAATAGAAGGGTGTCGTCAGCATACCCGCAAACGGGTAGCCGGAGACCGAACGGCAGACAAGGAGGCACGATCAAGGAACACGCTTTCACCGCCCGAAAAAGAGGTTCCTGAAAAATCACATACAAAAGCATGGACATGGGACACCCCTGACGAACGGAACGGCAAATAGGAAAAAATGAGCTAAAAAACCCATTCACACAAACGCGACTGCGACTCCGGACATACAACAAACGGATCCACCCCACAAACACCACCGGAAACCCAAGCCTCTCCATAGCACTAAAAACAAACTCTAAAGACACCCGATCAAAGGCCTTGGACCAGTCCAAGCTGATCATAGCCGCCGAAAGCCGATACTCGGACGCATAGAGAAGCACGTCACGAAGTAAGGCATTGCAATGCATCAGGGCACGGCCAGGCACACCACAAAATTGCTCCATAGAGATCACCGACGCAACGACACCCCGACATCGACGCGCTAAAACCTTAGAAAGAATTTTATAATCAACATTTAAGAGCGTAATAGGCCTCCAATTGGAAAACAACTGCAAATCGCCCGGCTTCGGGAGTAGCCGCACGATCCCGTCACAGAAGGAATCAGGCAGAGCACCCAAACGCAAACACGCCTGCACCACTTCCAAAAGCACCCCCCCCCCCAGCACATCCCAAAAGGTAAGGTAGAACTCAATGGGCAGGCCATCCGCACCCGGCACTCTCCCAGAACGAAACGACCGAACCACCTCCAGGAGCTCCACCGTGGAAACATCCTGCAACAACCGGGCACACTCCGAGCGCGACAAACCGGGGAAGCACCTGTCCAAAAAGGAACCCGCGAGCACACTATCACCATGCACCTCCCCATAGAGGGCCTCCAACTCCCGCCGTGCGGTAAGCAGAACACCCTCTGTGCTAGAAAGCACAGACCCATCAGGCCGCCAAAGGCCCTGGAGAAGAACGGAACCCCTAGCAGCCTTCTCCCTCCCTAAAAGAAAGGGAGAGAGCCTCTCCCCATCCACCCGCTCAGCTACACGAGCACGCACGCGAACACCGTCAGCCAACACCGCACGCAAATCACAAATACGCTCCTTACACTCAGCAATCTCACTAAAACAGTCAACCCCAGCATTCAACCGCACATATAAAGAAGACAAACGCGCCTGAAGGAACCGCAGCAGACCAAACCTCCCGGCAGCCTCCCGCTTAGCAACAATCCCAAAAAACCTCCGACACTCCACCTTACACCACTCCCACCAAACGAACAAAGAGGAGAAATCAGCCTTCCGGGCAACGATGCCAACCCACCAGGCCCGAAACTGCGCACAAATACGTGGACAACGCAATAACCGACAATTGAGTTTCCACCACCCAGGCCCCACCCGTACCTGACTCCGGACACCAACCCGTACAACCACCATACAATGATCCGAGAAAGCCACCGGGACCGTGCGAAAATCAAAAACCGAACACTCCCCACCAGAAACATAGAACCTATCCAACCTAGAACTCGCCCCACGCGCAGCGAAGGTATACTCCAACGAGCCGCCACACAAAACAGCCGCATCGCGAAACCCGCACGCACGCAAAACCTCAATTAAAGCGGCCGAAACATTCCGAGGGTGAGCACTAGAGCAATCCCTCACACTCGTAACACAATTAAAATCCCCCCCAAAGATCAAATCCCGCGTATCATGCCGCAGGTATGGCAAAAGCCCCTCCCGAAAAAACAGCTCCCGGTCCTGACGATGCGCCACCCCAGAAGGGGCGTACACTGTCAAGAACGGAATCACAACCCCCAAATACTCAGCCCGAACAAACAAGACCCGCCCATCTTCATCCATTTCCGTGTGAAGCACGGAAATGGATGCCCTCCGCGAAAACAACATCAGCGTTCCCCCAAAGGACGTCCTCGGCGGGTTCAGCACAACATGATACTCAGCACACAACCCCTGCAACACAGACACATCCCGAACATTGTGCTCTTGGATCAGAGCCACATCCACCCGCTGCTCCCGAAGCACATCCACAAGGCCCAATTGGACCGCCAAAGCATTCAGACCACGAACATTCAAAGACGCACAAACAATAGCAGGCGCCATCGAACCCATTAATGACCCCCAGCCCCTCCAGGACCACCAGAGGGCACAGAGCCACCCACTGCAGAGGCGCCGTCAGCATCCTGAGGCTCAAACTGCCGCCGTTCCACCGTCGGGGAAGCCACCATAATGCCTGGCCTCTGATCCCGCAGGAGGCGGACAGTGCCGGCATCACCCAGCGAAGCACGCCGAGACCCCGCTGCCACTGACCAGGTATCACCAACGTCCACCACCGACGAGGAATTCTTGCTGCCAACCGGCACTGCATCACTTCCGGAATCCATATCAGACACAGGAGAATTAGGAGGAGGAGGGGGGGCACCACCCAAGGCACAACTCCGCGAAGCCTCAATCCGTTTGCCAGGGGGCTCTCGACTGCGTGAGCGCGCCCCCGCAACGCGCTTCCGGCGAGGAGCATGGGAGGTCAACGCCCCCTCATGGCACGCACCCGCAGGGGGAGCAGAAGGCGGACTCGCAATGCATGCAACAGGAACGCCGGCACCAACGACGACGCTCCCATCACCCTCAGTGAAAGCATCGCCTACAACGGGAGGCACCGAGACGACACTCCCAACACCTCGCCCATTCACCAACGAAGCACCAGGAACAGGATGCACCTCCACATCCACCGGAAGGAGAAGACGGGAATCAGGAGCAGCCACGTCCTCCACCACAGCTGGCACAGAAGACACGATAGGCACAGACGAACCAGCAGGCACATCAGTCGCAGGTGCACCACCAGGCACAACAGTCGCAGGTGCACCACCAGGCACAGCAGTCGCAGGCGCACCACCAGGCACAGCAGTCGCAGGTGCACCACCAGGCACAGCAGTCGCAGGTGCACCACCAGGCACAGCAGTCGCAGGTGCACCACCAGGCACAACAGGCGCAGGTGCACCACCAGGTACAGCAGTCGCAGGTGCACCACCAGGCACAGCAGTCGCAAGTGCACCACCAGGCACAGCAGACGCAGGTGCACCACCAGGCACAGCAGACGCAGGTGCACCACCAGGCACAGCAGTCGCAGGTGCACCACCAGGCACAGCAGTCGCAGGTGCACCACCAGGCACAGCAGTCGCAGGTGCACCACCAGGCACAGCAGTCGCAGGTGCACCACCAGGCACAGCAGTCGCAGGTGCACCACCAGGCACAACAGTCGCAGGTGCACCACCAGGCACAACAGTCACAGGTGCCCCACCATTCACACCCCCACGCCGAGGACCAGCCAGGGATGCACCATCCTCACGGAGGGGGGAAAAATCCCCCACACCGAATACAGAAGCAGTCTCCAGTCGAGGAATCTCACACTGGGCAGCATCATGGCCCTCCTCCCCACAGCGGAAGCACGTGCGGGCCTGCCCTGGATAGAAAACCCGGAACGGAAGACCACAGCACATAACCTTGGAGGGGATGGGCTCCTTGAGGCGCATATGCAGCGTGCGAGTACCCAGCCGGAGGCCCCGCAGCCGCCCGGCACTAAACAAGTTGTACCGATGACGCAACACCATACCATACCTCGTAAACACAGAAGAAAGCTCCACCTCTGGAAACGTAACAGGTACCCCGTGCACGCTCTCAAAGGTCAGTGGACCCCACGGATCAGAGACAGTCACAGACACAGCCGAATGAGGAAGGGGAGTCGTCCGCTCGTTCCAACACCCCACAAACCGCTCGTATCCAGGTGACGTGGCAAACGTCACCGCCACGCGAGTGGGAGAAAATTTCTCGAGACCAAGGAGATCTTTAACATCCACCTGAAGGACATCCAAAAGCGCAGCCGCCACTAGTTCCCAATCCACCGGTGCAGAGAACTCCAGCCGAGCAGTATTCACACGGCGGATGCGGCCACCACCAGCCGCCGCCATATTGCTGACCTCCGCCTCAGTCAGCTGGCGCCCCACAGCAACGAGCAACCACCACCAGTCAGCGACAAACAGCTACTGGCAGCCAGAGCCCGACGTCCACGCCCCCCAGAGGCAGAGGACGGAATCCTTATACATTTTATATAGATGCCAGGTCGATGACGGGACAAAAACACGCTTTTTTGAAAACTGTGTTTCCTCATTTGTTTTTTATGTTATTATTATTATTAACATCTTTATTGACAAAATTAATTACAATTTTGCCTAATCTGAGGATTTTGATAGTCTTATTAAATTGAGGTTAATGCTAGTATTCACTGTCACGCAGGACAGAGGGTCATACATAAGACAATAGGCCTAAACTGTAGGCTGAAGCACATATATATCATGGTTACAATCAATGTTTTAATGTGTGGATATGTGAAAACAACTTTCTATTGTGCACTGCCACACAAGTGCAGGGATGGGTTCATAAGTGATACAGCTTAGAATATAAGTAGAAATTGTTCTTCATTCTTTAAAATGGACAAGCAAATTTTGGGTAAATTGTTAGGATGTCGTCCAGAACACCTGAGTCAATAAAATAGTTACACAGTTGGTGGTACAATAGGCCAGGAGGTCTAAAGTCCTTTACGGTTTCACATTCATCAATATAGTGTTCTAGTGAATGCATTAAAGGTTTATCACAGAGTTTACAATCTGAATATTCTGGTAGTGGCTCAGCCTCACTAACCTGCCAGATGTGTCTATAGCCAAGGCGAATTCGCGCGATTACTACATCACATTGCCTGGTCCGGTTACTGTGCTGACCATACAAATACCTATTATTACAGAACTTGTCATAACTTTTAATACTGCAGCTTTCAGGTCTCTGTGCATTTCTTAGTTCTTCTAAATCTGAATTAATTTCTTTAATTTGTATGTTTCTAATAACTGCATTAGATAGTCCAAAATCATAATCAATGTTTTCTTTCCTGCAAGCCTCATTGGCCAATTGATCTACAAAGTCATGTTTTTCAACTCCAACATGGGATGGGATCCACACAAATTTTATACAAGAATTATTATCATTGGCAAAAATTACATTCCATTTAATATTACAAGCTACTTCCGACATACATTGTGATGGGTTATTTAAGGACTGCAGAGCACTTTTAGAGTCACAGAAAATAACTCCACCACCATTGAGCTTAAGGTATTCAGTGGCTAGATAAATACCCAATAGCTCGGTCTGTGTCGTGCTTGCCCAGTTGTTCAATCTCTGTGTACTAGTCATGATCATTTCATTCCCTTTATACACTGCACATGCACAACCTGTTCTACCAGTGCCTAACTGCACAGAGCCATCAGTAAAGGCATAGGATTCAGTCGGTTTGAGAATTTGAAGATGACTGTCAATAGCTTCTAATGTTATACATCTCAAAATGTCAGTGTTATACATTTGTTTTACACTGATGGGAGTATAATGCAGAGAGACCTCCACATCTTTCCAAGGGGGAATATAGTGAACAGTTTTATCAGGGTTAAGAGATACATTCAGTTTCTGAAGATTATAGACACAACAACTGAGCCACACACTGTAGGGAGCTTTTTGCGGCGGATTGAGGGAACAGTCAGAATTGTTTAGAATGGATCTCAATTTAATTTGAATAGAGCTGGGGGGACCATTATTTTTCAAAGTTTTGGCGCAAAACATAGTACTAAGTAGAACTATTCTTTCGTAAATGGAAGGTAAGTTTAGTTCCTTTCTCATGTTAACAATTCTGACAGTTCTAGGACAACCCAGGATGATGCGCATGGCATCATTCTGTACTACATCTAGGCCTTGTAATTGTTTAGGAGAAAAATTAAGAAGATGCAAGGCATAATAATCAACAACAGATCGTATAAAGGCAATATAAAAACTACGAGCATATTTTATGTTAATGCCAAATCCTTTGCCAACAAGAGTTCTGAGAGGTTTAAGACGCTCAACAAGTTTTTTACGCAGGTTGCTGATGAGATTTGTATCATTAACCTCGACTCCAAGATATTTATAAGACTCACAAGTCTCCACGGGCACTCCATTAATAGTATAGTTAGCATGAAGAGAATGGGGAATAAGAACCCTTGTTTTATCAACAGAGATTATGAGGCCACATTCTACTACTTTCTTGGAGAATGCATCAAGTAACATTTGTAGCCTTGGTTTACTGTGTGCCATAATACAAATGTCATCAGCATAACATATAACTGTTTCCGTAGGTTGTACAGGTATGTCATGGATAAGTTTGTGCATAAGTATATTGAAGAGCATAGGGCTTAGGACACCGCCTTGAGGTGTGCCTAGTTCGAATGCATCTGTTCTTGTACTTTTAACTCCTTTAAATAGGACACTAGCACGCCTGTTGGATAGGTAGCTCTTTATCCAACTCAGAAGATTACCTTTGATTCCAAATTCAGCAAGTTGCTCTAATATTATTTCGCCATTCGCTACATCGAAAGCTGACTTTAGGTCAATAAAGGCTGCCTGTGTCCCATCCTGGGAGTTTACAAAGTATTCAGCAAAGCATGTTTGTGTGCTACACTTGGGCATGAACCCATATAGGTTTGGGGCCAGTTTTTCTTTGACCTGAAACATGACACGATTGAGAACAATTCTCTCCAAGACTTTACACATGCAAGATGTAAGGGAAATGGGTCTGAATTTTTGAGAGTTAGGTTTAGGAATTGGTATTATGAGACTTTGTGTCCATTTCTTTGGCAAGATACCTTGTGAGAGACTCATTTGATAGAGGTCAAGCAGAGGGTGGCTAGGGACATCATTCAGTAAGCTCAAGATGTTATAAGTTATACCATCCTCACCAGGGGCAGTTTGCCTAGGTTTTCCTAATGCTGATGTTAATTCAAAGGGGGTTATAGGAAACTGATCCGTTAAATCTGGTGAGGAGCGTGCTATTTCAATATTAAAGTTTCTGTTAATGTTGGTATGTCTTAAATGCTGCTGTATATCTGGGGGTAAGGAAGAAATTTGTGAGACACTAGACCATTGAGCTAAGAGCATGTCAGCATATTCTGCAGGAGTATGATGAAGTTGAACTGGGGCTGAAGGTTTGGTAATGTTTTTAATTTTGTTCCACATTTCTGATAATGTTGTAGTTCTATTGATACCTTGTAGGAATTGTTCCCAATATGTGTTCTTAACTTGACCCTTAAGCTCGCGAAAATCTCTGTTGGCATTAAGGAATGCAAGTAAATTGTCAGCTGTTTTGTCTCGTTTATAAGAGTCAGCAAGCTGAAGCACTTTAGCTCGCTCTGCAATAATAATAGGATCCTCTGTCCATGAGGAAGAACGAGTGTTCTTTTTTTTCCTTGATTTAACCCAGGTATCATAATAACTGGTAATGATACTGACAAGATCATTGTAAAAGTGGTCCACTGATACAGGTGTATACCCAGTGTACCACTTATGTACATAAGCCTTAAAGTGCTGTTTAAGATTGTCTGGAATGTTAATTTTAACTCTAGGATGAGGATTGGACCTAATATCCGCCACATTGTATTCACAATATATTGCAAAATGATCACTTACTAGTTCTGGGATGAGCTTAACGTTGACGTTGCTATCTACTAGGCTGTATCCAATCACATAATCCAGTCTACCCCCCAATAAATGGGTCTGTTTATCAGTATCATACACAGTAATATTATGATCATTAAGGTATTTCAAGAAGACCCTTCCATTATTGTTACACTGAACGTCACCAAGAGCAGTGTGACGAGCATTAAAGTCACCCATACATAACATAGCTGTGTTACCTGTAGGTTTCGGTAGCAGGTCTGCTTTAAGTACATTACATCGTCCATATATGTTATACAGTAGGAAATGGCTATTTGCAGTTTGCAATTTGAATTTTTGATAATGTATACTATCACTCCTATGATTTTTAATTAGTTTACAGATTAATCCACTCTTAATATACGTTAGTAAACCAGTTCCAATACTGTTGTTGTATGCTATATACCCAGGTATCCTAGGTGGGACCTTCTTGATAGTTGTGGTCGTATATGGTTCCTGTAAGCAGATCACATCTACGTCTCTCATTTTAGCATACAAGATTACGTCATTTATCCGAAGATAAACACTTCGAATATTCCAAGAAAGAAACTTAATTGTTTTTGTTTGATGAGCCATGGTTAAGTGTCAAGGGAATTAAGGTAACATTTAAGTTCGTAAAACAATTGGAGAACATAAGTAATTTTGTTCCGTGTGTCCTGAGTACTTTTGTTTAGGAGGCGTTTAACCTGAGTAGGAGTTGGTGTTCTAAAGTCTTTATGTTTAACCAAATCAAGGGTGTCTTGACGATCTAGTTGGGGTGCCAGTGAGGGATCAATGACTACTCTAACACCATCCCTCACGGGGATTTGACACTCACGTTCCGTAGAGACAGGTGAAGTAGCCTCAGCAGCTGCAACATTACCACTCGCATCACTACTGGTGCTGGGAGAATTTACTTGATCACTATCGCTAGCATGATTCACTTCACTATCACCGGGCAGATTCATCACTAATGTTTGTATTTTAGCTTCCAAATCCATAATTTTATTTTTTAACCAGTTAATTTCTTCTGTATCTTTGCTTGTTTGCCTTAGCCCATCGAGGGTTGGAAACTGCTTACTAGAGGTGACATTAGGAGCTTCCAGCTGGGTGCCTCCTGCAGCTGGACCAGACGCCTCCGGCGTCCTGCTCATGGTAGAGAGGGCGGGGCGTCGAGGGCAGCCAGGATGCCAAACATCTACACCCTGACGCATACACCTGGGACACTTCCGGACCAGAGGAGAGGCTTCCTCCCCATCCTCAAGGGTAGGGGGGTCCCTGTGAGGACACTCCCTTGTTTGGTGCTGTTCAGCACAGAGACCACACACAGGGTCATGTTGACAGTACCTAGAGATATGATGAGTACCATGGCACTTATAACAAACAACAGGGGGGGATACCCAAGATTTTATAGGACTTGATGGGATGAAATGTCCAAAAAAGGTGTAATGTTCAGGGGGAGGGTCACCGCCATTCCAAACAATGATGATCCTGTTGAGAGGATGACCATCCTTATATATCCGTCTTGCCTTGTAGACCCCGTCAAGGGTATAAGCTCTATCAAGAGGATACTCTTTGGGAAAACTGGTAACAATATATTCCTTAAATTTTTTAGGTCGATTGATGATGTCTTCTCTGGTGAAAACAATATTAGCAATCTCACCTTTAACCAGTTGAGTGATGATATTTTCCTGCTTACGTGACACAAAGATGTAAGGGGATGTTGGTCTAGGTCGGACTATATCGAGGAGTGTTTTGGAGAACTTAGTAGAAAGTTGTTCGAACCATTTAAGTTTATCGTTGGTGGATGTTCCAGCTGGGAATGCCAGGCGCACATAGTCAGCGCGGGGAGCAATAGGAGGCTTGGGTGGGCGGGCCACTGGCTGGGTGGGCCCACCACCGCCCACCTCCACCGTCTTCACACGGGTTCCGGTGTTTCTGTCATCATTGCCAATGTCCTCATCGCCATCAGCAGAGTCTGCAAGTTTAGACTTTCTTCTCGCATTCCTTGATTGTTGCAAATGCCACTCATTTCCGTTATCCAGATCAGCATCGGGTTCCAGGTCATCGGGTGACTGCACCCCACTTCGAGCATCAACATATTCCTCGGCGGCGGGCTCAGGATCCATTGCTTGGAGATCACTTGGATTAGCAAGCACAACAGAAGATAGGGTGGTACTGAGCCCGGTTGCCATAACAACGGGCCAGGAGGCGCAGCACAGGGTAGCTGCCCGGGGCTCCACCACTCGCCCAGGCTAGGACACTGTCACCCACCTCATGTAAACACACCACCAGTCGCGCACACAAACCACGACCCTGGGAGTTAGTCAGCTGTCACGGGCTGCTTCCTTTGAAAGTATTCTGATGAACCCGGGCAACTGATTGGCTGTCATGGTACACTCACCTATTAGTTGGAAAGTTGTGGCTTAGGAGTTGTACCTGGAGGGAGTTGTGGGAGTTCTACTCCCCCCAAGCTCGACCACGCAAGCACATTTATGAGAGTACACAAAGACACAACTCTGTCAACATATGGTGTCCCCATGTGCAGTCTTCTGGCCGCACCTAGTCTGGGTACCGCTGGCGCAGTCAGCAAACCATCAGAGGGTGAAGGCTTCACTGAAGTAAACCAGTTCGCACATAATGTTTTTTATGAAACCTTTGAAACCTCTATACCAATTGCTTTGAAATTTTGACACAACGTTGCATTCGAATACAGGCGTGTTTTTATATACCTAATATATGCATTGTAATTCCTCAATCGACACCAGCGGACGAAATAAATGCTTGCCTGAAATACTCTAATTTGTGGCGCCACGTAAAGACATTTAAATTAACTACAACTATGCGTGTAGTTATGTAGCTACTGCAAAACAATCCATCAGCTGAGATATTCTCATCAATTTCTAGAAATTGGGAACGTAAACGGGCCGGTTGATCTGACCTCAGGACGAATTTCATTGCCTCATAACTTATGCAATTTAGTGACGTCAAAAGAAGAATTGATTGAAAAAGTATTTCCCAATATTGAAACCAATTATAAGAATCACGATTGGCTGAGTGAACGAGCTATTCTTGTGGCCAAGAACAAAACGTCTACGACCTTAACAATATTATTCAGTCTAACATTCAAAGTGAGGCAGTCACATACAAGTCCATCAACACTGTTGAGGAAGCAGATGAAGAGGTTATTTATCCAACAGAATTTTTTAATTCACTCGATATGCCAGGGATACCATCACACGTACGGCAATTGAAAATAGGCTTGCCAATTATCAAGTTGCGAAATATGAACCAGCCAAAACTTTGCAACGCCACACGCCTTGCAGTATACAAATAAATCAGCGACGTCGTAGAAGCAACAAGCTGACACGACCTTTCAACGGGGAAGATGTTCTCATTCCTCGTATTCCAATGATTCCAACAGATATGCCATTTCAATTTAAGAGATTGTAATATCCAATTCGATTGGCGTTTGCAATCACCATCAACAAAGCTCAGGGCTAATCTTTAGAATTGTGTAGTTTATATTTAGACACGGATTGGTTCTCACGTGAACAATTATATGTTGAGTGTTCTAGAGTCGGCAAACCAGACAATCTTTATATCTCCACAGACAATGGAACAACAAAAAATATTGTATACCCACAAGCATTGTGAAATTAAACATATTAGAAACGTGCGCTTTCTCTTTTCTTTCTTTCCCATTTAACCAGACTGGGCCGCAGCAACGCGTGGCGGGTACTGCTAGTATAAAAATAAAAAAGGGGGAACATGGCAGAAAAATAGCAAATATACAGTTTGGTCGACAAACAGCATTGTTTAAAATAGCAGACAGTGGGTTGACATTAAGGGGTAAGGTAGGTACAGGGAGTTAATTAGGTAGTGCTTAGTTTTTATCTTAAACTGGTTAAGAGAGGTACAATCTTTGATATAATTGGGAAGGTCATTCCACATTCTGGGTCCCTTGATTTGTAGAGCATTCCTAGTTTGATTAAGCCGTACTCTTGGAATATCAAATAGGTATTTGCTTCTGGTGTGGTGCTCATGGGTTCTGTTACAACCTTCTAGGAAGCTTTTAAGGTCAGGATTGACATTACAGTTCAGCGATTTATATATAATAATAATAATAATAATAATAATAATAATAATAATAATAATAATAATAATAATAATAATAATTTATTTAGGAACAGTACATACATAGTTGCAGAGTTACAGTTCAAACATTCTGTTAAATTAAAGATAGAGGTAGTACATACAATACCTAAAGCCACTAGTACACATAGCGTTTCGGACAAGGAGAGGTGGGGAAAAAACACTTAGACTAAAACTTAATAGTAATTGAGCTTAAAGTATAAATTGTGTTGAATGAAAAAAAATAATAAAAGATAAAAAAAGGGGGGAACATGGCAGAAAATAGCCAATATATAAGTTGGTCAACAAACAGCATTTTTTTTTTTAATAGTAAGACATGGGTTGACATTTAGAAGTAAGGTAGGTTACATTGAGTTAATTAGGTAATACATAGTTTTCATCTTAAACTGGTTGAGAGAGGTACAATCTTTGATATAATTGGGAAGGTCATTCCACATTCTGGGTCCCTTGATTTGTAGAGCATTCCTAGTTTGATTAAGTCTAACTCTTGGAATATCAAATAGGTATTTGTTTCTGGTGTGGTGCAAATGGGTTCTGTTACAATCTTCTAGGAAGCGTTGAAGGTTAGGATTGACATTGCAATTCTGAGTTTTAAATATATAGAGTACACAAGAGAGGATGTGCAGTGACTTAATATCTAACATATTCAGAGATTTGAGTAAGGGTACCGAGTGCTGTCTGGGGCCAGAGTTAGATATTGTTCTAATAGCAGCTTTGTGTTGGGTAATTAGAGGACGTAAATGAT
The DNA here is from genome assembly GCF_040958095.1 of Procambarus clarkii. Lineage (NCBI taxonomy): Eukaryota > Metazoa > Arthropoda > Malacostraca > Decapoda > Cambaridae > Procambarus > Procambarus clarkii. Next base: position 31,957,146 of record NC_091165.1, on the reverse strand, counting down.
TTTGGGTTGTAGAACCCCAAGCACAAATACCATAGTTGAGATAAGGATAGATGAGAGAGTAATAGAGCGTCACCAGGGCAGGGCGAGGAACATAATATCTGATCTTAAAAAGAATGCCAACAGTTTTAGAAACTTTTTTTGCTATATTTAAAATGTGTCCCTGGAAATTCAGCTTGTTATCGATGAGGACACCAAGGATTTACCATCAACTTTATTACTGATTTGTATATTGTTTATTCTTAAATTAATTTCATATGAGGATTTATTACCAAACAAAATATAGAACGTTTTGTCAATGTTAAGGGGTGAGTTTGTTAGCAGTTAGCCACAGATGGACTTTATTTAGTTCAGTAGTCACAGTGACATTTAGTGCAAGAGGGTCAGGACAGGAGAAGATGAAACTTGTGTCATCAGAAAATAAGATTGGGTTGAGGTGTTGAGAGGCATTTGGAAGGTCATTAATGTAGATGAGAAAGAGGAGAGGGCCAAGTATGCTGCCCTGTGGAACACCGATGTTTATTGGTAGTGTCGGAGAAATGAAATTATTCACAGAAACATACTGAAGCCTGTCAGAAAGGTAGGACTGAAGGTATTGCAGGGAGTGTCCTCTGACTCCATAATGATGTAATTTAAGAAGGTTTTGGTGGTTTACAGTGTCAAAAGCCTTACGTAGGTCCACAAATATCCCAACAGGGAACTCATTTTTATCAAGAGCAGCATGTATCAAGTTAATCATACTAATAAGTGCATCGTTAGTACTTTTTTGGGGTCTGAAGCCATATTGGCAAGAGCTTAGTATATTGTGTTTGGCTAGATAAGAGTAAAGCTGCTTGTAGATTAGTTTTTCAAATATTTTTGACATGTTTAGCAGAATTGATATAGGTCTGAAGTTGTTGACATCAGTGACATCACCACATTTATGGACTGGGATTACTCTCGCTTTTTTTAGAATATCAGGAAAAGTTTGGTGTTCAAGTGACTTATTGTAGAGCAATGCAATGGCAGGGGCTAAAGAACTGGAAGCTTTTTTGTAGATTAGAGTTGGTATCTCCGCAAGGGCACTAGACTTCGTCTTAAGGGAAAGAATTACCTCATTTACATCAGTGGTATTAGTGGGTGTTAGGTACAGAGACTGTGGGTAGTTACCTATAAGATAGTCCTGAACATTAGTACTGGAAGATGGAATATCATTAGCAAGGAATGACCCAGTGGATGAGAAGAACCTATTGAATTCAATAGCAGTATCAGTGGCTGAAAGCAGACCATCGTTATTGGACAGGATTATTGGTTTGTTATTTAAAATCTTTTTTGACCCCAATATTTGTGAAATTGTGCTCCATGTTTTCTTGATGTTGCCCTTTGTTTGAGTAAATTTATCTTCGTAGTATTTAATTTTGGCTCTTCTAATTATTTTAGATAGTAATGATGAGTAATTCTTTGAAAGTTCTTTGGAGACGATACCTAACCTATACTTCTTCTCAAGTTCATTTTTTTTTATTAATAGATTTAAGTATCCCCTTTGTAAGCCAAGGATTGTTTAGCCTTTCAGTTGTGACTTGTTTCGTTAGCATAGGACAGTGGGTGTTATAAAGGCTGAGAGTTTTATGAAGAAATGATTGCACTGCTAGGTTTGTGTCCCCTATGGTACCTAATTCGGACTCCCAGTTAATATTAGCGGCGGCAGCTATAAAATTGCCTATGGAAGATTCATTGTGCAGCCTAAAGCTTATCTCCCTTGTATCTAGAGGTGGTTTGTGAATTTTGGTTAGGAGAAATTTGGGGTAATAGTCTGTAGTGCTATCAATGATTTTCCCTGAAGTAAGCAGAGAGGTTATGTTGGTCCAGATGTGATCAAGAGCTGTGGCAGTATTATCCGTAATTTTAGTAGGTCTAGTGATTAAGGGTATGAGGAAGCAGGAATTCATACAGTTGAGGAAACTAGCAGCAGGAGGGTTATCAGGCTCGTAGAGGTCAATGTTAAAGTCCCCAGAAATAATTAAGTGGTTTTTGTTCAGTCTGTTCTCTAGTATTAGATTTCTAAGGTTAGAGTTAAATTCAGTCACATCAGTGTTAGGAATTCTGGAGACTGCTCTCACAGTCAGGACAGCCTCACTACCCTTGACTCTGAAACAGGCAAATATATACTCTCCACAAGGGTCTCTAGTTTTAATTACTTTTAAGCAAGTCAGTTCTTGGTGGTAGTAAAGAGAAGTACCACCACCTCTTTGTACAGGACGACAGTTGTGAATAGCTGAATAGTTAGGTATGTTGAAGAGTTGAGTAGTATCCTCTTTTAACCACGCTACAGTAAACACAATAGAAGAGAATTTGTTGTCAACTGTTTGAATCAGGTCATTAATAACATCAAAGTGTTTGCTTAGAGATCTTACATTCAAGTTAATTACAGAAACATTGTGATTACATGTTAAAACATTGTTCACATCAAGAGCTGTATAATAACTGCAATTTTGATCATTAAGGTGATGATTGTCATAGATACTAGATAAGAGGTTTAGGTCTGGGTCAATACTAGTTTGCATAAGAGGACTGTTTGACAGAAAAAAAGCAATAAAGACAATTATAAAAAGATCTAGATATCTAAAAAATATATATATATAACTATACACAAAATGAGGTAGGTTGCTTAAAGGTAGATTAAACAAAATGAGGTAGATTAGCTAGACATACACTCAGGTAAACTGAATGATAAAGTTTAAACTAGAGGACACAGGCAAAGCCAGTGTTTAAATGGAATAAGGGAGTATGGAGAATATAAAAAATATAGCAACAAAACAAGAAAAAAGAGACAATAACAAGATGACAATTTAAACAAATAAAATTACAGCTTTTTGAATGGAAAGGCAGAGCTATAGTACACATTGGTCGTTAGATGAGACTATAATTTGTATTCTGGTTATTCAGCTGTTATCCCACAGTCATTCAGGAAAGAATTAAGGTGAGCTTCAGTGGTTATTACAGAGGTTTTTCCAGCGTCAGACTTCCTAGCTATAATTTTACCATCTCGCACAAAACAATGTTTAATTGCAGGAAAATTTTTGCGAAATCCAGGCAGTTTAAGTAAGAGATTTTGTCTGAACCTGGTCAGACATTCATTCACATATGTACAATACACATGAGAGAAAGTGTAGAGACTTAATATCTAACATATTCAGAAATTTGAGTAGGGGTACTGAGTGATGTCTGGGGCCAGAGGTGGATATTGTTATAAAAGCAGCTTTGTGTTGAGTAATTAGAGGATGTAAATGATTTTGGGTAGTAGAACCCCAAGCACAAATACAATAGTTGAAATAAGGATAGATTAGGGAGTAATAGAGCATCACCAGGGCAGGGCGAGGTACATAATATCTGATCTTAGAAAGAATGCTGACAGCTTTTTAATCTTTTTTTGATATATTTAGAATGTGTCCCTGGAAATTCAGCTTGTGGTCAGTGAGAACACCAAGAAATTTGCCTTCTACTTTGTTACAAATTTGGGTATTGTTTATCCTGAGATTTATTTGATTTGAGGATTTATTGCTAAACAAAATATAGAAAGTTTTGTCAATGTTGAGGGTGAGTTTGTTGGCAGTTAGCCAAAGATGGACTTTATTTAGCTCAGTATTCACTATGACATTTAGAGCAAGGGGTTCAGGACTGGAGTAAATGAAGGTTGTGTCGTCAGCAAATAGAATTGGTTTGAGGTGTTGAGAGGCATTTGGAAGGTCATTAATGTAGATGAGAAAGACGAGAGGGCCACGTATGCTGCCCTGAGGAAGACCAGTGTTGATGGGTAGGGTGGGAGAAATTGAATTATTCACAGAAACATACTGGAGCCTGCCAGTAAGGTAAGATTTAAGGTATTGCAGGGAGTGTCCTCTGACTCCATAATGATGTAATTTAAGAAGAAGGTTTTGGTGGTTAACAGTGTCAAAAGCCTTACACAGGTCCACAAATAACCCAACAGGGTTATTTGTCTAATAATCCATAAAAATATTATAACCAATTTTTGTCAAGAGATACTTTTTTTGGGTCTGAAGCCATATTGACACGAGCTAAGTATATTGAGTTTGGCTAGATAAGAGTGAAGCTGCTTGTAGATTAGTTTTTCAAATATTTTTGACAAGTTTGGCAGGATTGATATAGGTCTGTAGTTGTTAACATCTGTGAGATCACCACATTTGTGGACAGGGGTTTCTCCTGCTTTTTTTAGAATATATGGAAAGGTTTGGAGTTCAAGTGAGTTGTTGAAGAGCAATGCAATAGCAGGAGCTAAAGATCTGGAGGCTTTGACTACGTATGATGCTGCTGAAAAGTCCCTAACAGAACTGCTTGTGAAGCCGAAGAATGAAGTATTTGCAAGGTATGTGCTTGCAACACGACGCCAAGAACCCGGTGAGTTGCTTAACCAGTTTCTTCAGGCTTTAAAGTTATTAGCTAAAGATTGCCAGTTCAAAGCAGTGACTGCTATGTGATAACTATGTGAGAGATGCTTTCATTAATTCTGCCACAATAAAGCAGCGCTTACTTGAAAATAAAACTTTAGACTTACAGTCAGTTTTTGACCAGGCTCACACTCTAGAAACAGCACATAAACTTTCTGCCTCTTATGCTCAGCCAGGGGCTAAAAACGCTGCCATGGCACTCTCATTAGACCTGGAGGACTCAGGAGGACAAGAAAGTGAAGAAGAAAAAGTTGACACAGTTTCTGCAGCAACAACTAGTGGTTTAAAGTGCTTCTTTTGTGGTCACACTCGACATCCTCGCAGTTGATGTCCAGCTAGAGAGGCTGTGTATGAATTGCAAGAAAAAGAGTCATTATGCTAAGGTCTGCCGATCTCTGAAACAGACTAACAGTGCTTCAAACACCAAATATTCCCCTTCTATGCTTGCTACTTTAGCTGGGACTTCGCCCTCATGCCTCAATAAATCAGTCCTAAGCTTTAAGATCAATGGTATTCCAGTCAGTGCACTGATTGACACTGGTAGCTCTGAGAACTTTATTCATAAGAATATTGCCGAGCAGAGTGGGTTACTCGTCTATCCTGACAATGGGGCAGTTTCTATGGCTACTGTATCGTTCTCATCAAAATTCCTGGGGCAGTGTTCTGTAGACTTAGAATTGCAAGGAGAAACTTACCATAGTGTGAATCTCAAAGTGTTACCCGATTTGTGTGCTGATGTGATTTTAGGCCATGACTTTTTACAAAATCATTCTGTGCTCGAGATGGCTTTTGGAGGAGATAGACCTCCTCTTAGAATATGTGGATTAGCTGCCGTCAAAGTTCCGGCTCCATCTCTCTTCAGTAATTTAGCACCAGACTGCAAAGCCGATTGTTGTAAAATCCAGACGCAATTCTGAGGGTGACAAGTTGTTTATTGAATCTGAGACCGCTCGGATGCTACGTGAAGAGATAATTAGACCCAGTCATTCTCCATGGAGAGCTCCTTTAGTGATGTAACTAAAGGAGAACATCACAAGAAAAGAATGGTTGTACATTACTCACAAACATTCAACCGATTCACGGGGCTGGAGGCCTACCTCTTACCGCATATAGACGAGATTGTGAATAATGTTGCTAGATTTAAAGTGTACAGCACGCTAGACTTGAGAAGTGCTTACCATCAAGTGGCTTTAACAGAGGAAGAAAACCCCTATACAGCCATTGAAGCTTGTGGGAAGCTTTTTGAATTTAATCGTATCCCCTTTTGGGGACACTAATGGAGTGGCCAGTTTTCAAAGAGTAATTGATGGCATCCTTGAGATAGAAGGAGTAGAGAGTACCTTCGCTCACGTAGATGATGTCTGTGTGTGTGGAGATTCTGAAAAAGACCATGATAAAAATCTGAAACATTTTATGGACGTTGCAAGAAGGTGTAACCTGACCCTGAATCTTAAAAAGTGTAGTTTTCGACTCAGGTCTATAAAGCTGTTGGGATATTTTATACAAGAAGGAGAAATTAGACCTGACCCAGAACGCCTCGAGCCACTGTTAAACCTTCCACTACCAAGTAACACAGGTTCTTTACGCAGAACAATGGGAATGCTTGCACATTACTCCCGTTGGGTGCTGGATTTTTCTGAGAAGATCCGTCCTCTCTCTCATGCCAGTGATTTTCCCTTATCTGCTGCCGCTGTGAAAGCTTTTGAAGGATTGAAACAAGACATTGCTGAGGCAGTGGTTCGAGCAATCGACCCAACAGCTCCTTTCGCTGTGGAAACCGATGCTTCAGATCATGATATTGCCGCTACCCTAACCCAGAATGAACAACCAGTAGCTTTCTTCTCCAGAACACTTTCAAATAGTAAACAAAGGCACTCATCAGTGGAGAAAGAAGCTTATGCCATTGTGGAAGCCCTAAGGAAGTGGCGACACTATCTCATTGGACGCCATTTTCGGCTTGTGACTGACCAGCGCAGTGTTGCTTTTATGTTTAACTCTAAATCAGCTGGTAAGATTAAAAATGATAAAATTGCTAGATGGCGAGTCGAACTCTCCTGTTACCACTATGACATTGTATATCGCCCAGGTAAAAAAAACATTCCAGCTGATGCATTCTCACGTGTATGTGGTGACACCAGTGTGGATGAATTAAAGGAATTGCATGACAGTCTGTGTCACCCTGGAGTGTCTCGTATGGCTCATTTTGTCCGATGTCGAAATCTGCCTTATTTTTTTTTTTTTTTTTTTTTTTTTTTTTTATAGATATATACAAGAGTTGTTACATTCTTGTACAGCCACTAGTACGCGTAGCGTTTCGGGCAAGTCCTTAATCCTATGGTCCCTGGAATACGATCCCCTGCCGCGAAGAATCGTTGAAGAAGCTGTGGTATTGAAGTATTCGTTGAAGTATTCTGTGGAAGAAGTGAAGATGACTAATTCTTGCTCTGCGTGCTCTGAACTTAAACCTCGGTTTTGCAAGTTTGACTCTGGGCATTTGATTAAAGCTACTCAGCCATTTGAAAGACTCAACATAGATTTTAAAGGACCACTTCCATCACATTCAAGGAATAAATATATCCTTACTGTTGTAGATGAATTCTCTAGATTCCCTTTTGCATTCCCTTGTTCAGATATGACTACTGGTACAGTAATTCAGTGCCTGGTGCAGTTGTTTGCAATCTTTGGTATGCCTGCATATATACACTCTGATAGGGGAACTTCCTTTATGTCTGAGGAGTTGAAAGATTTTCTACTAAAAGAAGAGGTAGTAACTAGCCGTACGACTCCTTACAACCCTAGAGGAAATGGCCAGGCTGAGTACAATGGGATTATTTGGAGGACAGTGCTGCTAGCTCTTAGGACGAGAGGCTTAGATGTATCCCAATGGGAAGTTGTGCTTCCTGATGCACTCCACTCTATTCGATCACTGTTGTGCACCTCTGCAAATTGTACATCACATGAACGATTCTTCAGGCATACAAGAAGGTCTACTTCAGGGGGAACACTACCTACGTTGTTTGCTTACAGAGGCCCTGTCCTCCTAAAACGTCAAGTGCGGCAAAGCAAAAATGATCCTCTAGTTGATGAGGTTGAGGTCGTAGACGTGAATCCGGAATATGCCCATGCCAAGTTTGTGGTGACCTAAATGTGACCGAAATATACGACAAAATCAAACCTACTAGCTCATCTCGACCTCATTAGTGTTGCTCCCTGGAGGAAGCTAACCTGACGTTTGCTGCTGCCACATCAACGAGTCTACCCGATCTGCCTGCGTACATCACTGCTGCTACCATGCAAAACAGTTCTAAGCTCGGTAAGGCCGCAAAGAAAGATAGCACACCTATCAGGATGAACCCAACCCACACCTATCAGGATGAACCCAACCCACACCTATCAGGATGAACCCAACCCACACCTATCAGGATGAACCGGGGGGGGGGGGTACCGACCCTCCCTTCGACAACAATAACAAACCTTCCCAGCTGATTGAAGCGTCGTCACTGACTCGAGCCATGCAACAGTTATGTAACCATATGGATATGGAGCAACTTAAACGAGCTGCCTCCCCATGTTCCGACTTTAAGCGTCTCGCTGATAATCCATGGCTCAAACTACTGACTCAGATACATGATGACCAAAAGTCTATAATCCGAGAGCAGTCGGACCTGATAATGAAGCTACAGAGTGATGCTTTGGCCATGCACAAGATTAACCAGGATCTCTCTGCCAGAGTCGGCCACCTCGAACAGGAATTAAGCTCTCTTCAGATCTCGGTTACTAACTTTAAATCAGCAGAAACCTCTAAGAAGCAAGAAGAGATGTTACAAAAGTTAGAGAACCATTTTAACTCTCTACAACAGCAACACACTGCAACCCAAGACGAATCAGACCAACTTAAGCTCCTTGATTCTGTCATCATCTTATCACATGATTTTCCCCATGAAACTGACAGAGAAGACTGTACTGCCATCGTGATCCAGGAATTGCGTACTAAGATGAATTATTCAATCGAAGCAAGTGACATCAAGTCAGCTTATAGAGTGGGTACGAAATGATCTGGTACAAATAACAGGAAGATTCGTGTGAAATTAGATAGCTGCTCCCGCAAGTCAGACCTTATATATAGACAGACATGACCTTGAGAAGAAGTATAGGTTAGGAACCGTCTCCAAAGAATTCTCAAAGAATTACTCGTTATTGCTATCTAAAATAATTAGACGAGCCAAAACTAAACACTACAAGGATAAATTTACCCAAATAAAGAGCAACATTAAAAAAACTTGGAGCACAATTTCACAAATATTGGGATCTAAGAAGATTTTAAATAACAAACCAACACTCCTGTCCAATAACGATGGTCAGCTTTCAGCCTCTGATTCTGTTATTGAGTTAAATAGGTTCTTCTCTTCCATTGGGTCATCCCTTGCAAATGATATTCCATCTTCCAGTACTAATGTTAAGGACTATCTTACAGGTAACTATCCACAGTCTCTGTACCTAAAGCCTATTAACTCCATTGACGTTAATGAGATAACCCTTTCCCTTAAAACCAAGTCTAGTGCCCTTGAGGAGATACCAACTTTAATTTACAAAAAAGCCTCCAGATCTTTAGCCCCTGCTATTGCCTTTGCTCTTCAACAAGTCACTTGAACTCCAAACCTTTCCAGATATTCTAAAAAAAGCGAGAGTAACCCCTGTCCACAAATGTGGTGATCTCACAGATGTTAACAACTACAGACCTATATCAATCCTGCCTAACTTGTCAAAAATATTTGAAAAACTAATCTACAAGCAGCTTTACTCTTATCTAGCCAAACACAATATACTTAGCTCTTGCCAATATGGCTTCAGACTCAAAAAAAGCATTAACAATGCACTTATTAGTATGATTAACTTGATTCATGCAGCGCTTGATAAAAATGAGTTCCCTGTTGGGTTATTTGTGGACCTGTGTAAGGCTTTTGACACTGTCAGCCACCAAAACCTTCTTCTTAAATTACATCAATATTGTGGGAACCGACCTGTGAGATTTATATTTATTTAATTTATATGAATTTATATTTACGTTAATTTATATACTTCGATAGCAATTTGTATAATGATAAGTGGACTGTATTTCTGCAATAATCTTATAATCTCACAAATCGATCCTCTACACATTAGGGGGGGTTTATTAAATTAATATATATGCAGCCAATCAAACTACAGTAATAGCTACATACATTGATGAGGTTCCTTCTCTTATAGTACAGCAGGTTAGTCCACCAGGTATAACTAGAGTGTAGACACCAAATTATCCTCTTTGAGGTAGCTTCTATCACCCAGTAACTGGTGCACATAATCTTGCATCCTCGTCTTGACCTGTCAAAAGTGCGCTAGCTGTGAAGCCAGAATCCTATATATGACAAGCTATATCAGAGAAAACACTATACAGTACATGGAACATGAAGACCTGGCTTAATTACCTTTAGTTTGAGGCTTCCATGTGATCTAACCGGGTCACCTTATATCCTGACATTAATGGCCATAAATGAATGATAAACAGGTTTCGGATAGACACTTAACTTGATTTGTTGACAGCGTGTTGACAGATGGTACACCTTTGGTATCCATAACACTACGTCCAAGTAAAATTAACAGGAGCCGAATTTGCTCCCGTGTGAGCCTCTGGTCTCGTATAACAATGGTTGTTTAACACTCCATACTATTGACGTTACTGGCCGACATTGTCCAGAATGATAGGAGCCGAATTTGCTCCACACGTCTCGGAGGTGACACAACAATGGCTGCCCTCCTTCCTCCTCTGACCCCTGGCCTACTTTGTCCAGATTTCAGAAAGTGATAGAAGGGTCACATTTACTCTACTTTAATATTGATAATTAAGTTAATTTATATAAGATGTTTTTATGATGGTAAAGTCCAAAGACTAATGTATTTAAGAATAATTCCCAGCAGAATAGCTGGTGAATTATAATAGTATGTGGTGATGATATCCCGTTTTCTATAGACGGTAATTCCACTACAGGTTACGTTTTCTATGGGTAACTTGTTGGTAACACAGCTCTTATCTGTCTGTATGATATTATTATTAAATGGTGTCGGATTTTCCGACATAATTCCCCAGGGGGCTGCTCACGGGTCGAAGTCCTGATTAGAACAGACGAACACCGATACTCCTCCTTCGAATTATTAGATTAATTTGATGTTAGTAGTTAGTAATCACACATTTGTGCGTCTGTTCGTACAGGACGGATGTCCCGTACTAGAGTTGCAGGGGTTAGAAGTCTAATGCGATTTCATTTCCCTGTCAACTCTTGAAAGGCTAATATTCAAGCCTTATTACATATTATTTAACCCAGAAGACTGGATGTGATCAAGTACTACAGTCAAGTATGATTCAGGGACTGCAGTGAGATCAGTGACATTAGATATAACTTGAAGTTTCTTCAGGTAACTGGTCACTGATATATAAACACTGAGGCCCATGGAATACATCTTGATTAAATAATAAATGTATCAAATCAGTCATCAGATTTATTAGGGTTTAATTTAGTTAATTGATTCAGAAGATTGAATAGCTCATCATTAAAGTAAAGTATGGTTCTGAGACTGCAGTGGGTTCAGTGACATTGGTCGCAGTGACTTGTAGCTGTTTTAGGCTACTGTTCACTGATTTGCCACTGAGGCCTCATGAACTCATCTTCAGCTTTAAATGATGATACTAACATCAACCTCTGTTGGTATAGTCAGCCACATATGTTGCTATTTGACATTTGATTTGCTCAAATTTACCTGCAGCTGCTTGATAATAGCTTTCCAGGTCAGCATAATCAACTTGAGATTGTTGTGACAAATCTTCACATTTCTTGATCTGTCTTGTTAAGTGGCCTTTAAGACCTGCAAGGGTTCTTTTCATTCTCCCTGCATTATCCATACTGGCTCGTTGGTGAAGCCTTGTGGGGCTTGTACTTGGGCTGCTCATAATACTGAACAAGCTCTAATGGTAGCCTAGGGTTAATTCTGCACTCACTAGGCAATAATCCTACCTCTACTAGAGGTTAGCACTTAAAATTAATACACATTATATATATACAATCATACGCACTAATGATTTGAGTGATAAACCAGTGTCACTGGAAGTACCTTTAGGTTAGCTCTTCTATATCACCCTAGGATGGAATAGACACTAATTAATCACTCAAAGGTGTAATGATCATAAGTAAATTATTATATATACACAACTCAACTCGAGTTGATAAAAATTACACCCAAAATAGGGTCTTGACCATTCATTAATGGTGTTAGGTTATTCAATATAGTACAACTGACTATTGTAATAATGGGACTAGGATGAACAATAATAGTTCAACTAGTCATATCCTACCCTGTTGTGGGTTGGCAATTAGTAAATATTATACTGTGATCACTAGTGCAATATATATTAAATAATTCTCTATTTTGGAGAAATAATATACACAATTATTGATAATAGCCTCTTAATTAGCCTCTATGAAACTTCTAATATTATCTAGAAGTATTAAATATTATTAGTGACCTCGCGAAATAAAGTCCACAAAATTCGTAGATAATCTCTCGCGAAATGTAACACCACGAAATCCGTGAACAATCTCGCGAAGACACAGTCACTAATTTGGCTGGATTCTATATTAGCGCTGTCATTTCACGAAATAACACGCCACCAAATATCTGTGGGTGTGCATGAAACCGCTGACGAAGCTGAACTGGGCTGAGGGAGGCTCCTGAGCTCCCTCGAGGCTACGCTGCCGTCTTGACTGCTGGCTTTGTTTAAATAACACTGCACTAGTATATTTAATGAATCCACTGGTTAACTGGTTCATCCGGTACTAAGATGACCAAATGTGGGTTCATAGGATCAAATAATCCGTCATCCGGTTCGAAGATGACCAAATAATGTGGGAACCGACCTGTGAGATTTATATTTATTTAATTTATATGAATTTATATTTACGTTAATTTATATACTTCGATAGCAATTTGTATAATGATAAGTGGACTGTATTTCTGCAATAATCTTATAATCTCACAAATCGATCCTCTACACATTAGGGGGGGTTTATTAAATTAATATATATGCAGCCAATCAAACTACAGTAATAGCTACATACATTGATGAGGTTCCTTCTCTTATAGTACAGCAGGTTAGTCCACCAGGTATAACTAGAGTGTAGACACCAAATTATCCTCTTTGAGGTAGCTTCTATCACCCAGTAACTGGTGCACATAATCTTGCATCCTCGTCTTGACCTGTCAAAAGTGCGCTAGCTGTGAAGCCAGAATCCTATATATGACAAGCTATATCAGAGAAAACACTATACAGTACATGGAACATGAAGACCTGGCTTAATTACCTTTAGTTTGAGGCTTCCATGTGATCTAACCGGGTCACCTTATATCCTGACATTAATGGCCATAAATGAATGATAAACAGGTTTCGGATAGACACTTAACTTGATTTGTTGACAGCGTGTTGACAGATGGTACACCTTTGGTATCCATAACACTACGTCCAAGTAAAATTAACAGGAGCCGAATTTGCTCCCGTGTGAGCCTCTGGTCTCGTATAACAATGGTTGTTTAACACTCCATACTATTGACGTTACTGGCCGACATTGTCCAGAATGATAGGAGCCGAATTTGCTCCACACGTCTCGGAGGTGACACAACAATGGCTGCCCTCCTTCCTCCTCTGACCCCTGGCCTACTTTGTCCAGATTTCAGAAAGTGATAGAAGGGTCACATTTACTCTACTTTAATATTGATAATTAAGTTAATTTATATAAGATGTTTTTATGATGGTAAAGTCCAAAGACTAATGTATTTAAGAATAATTCCCAGCAGAATAGCTGGTGAATTATAATAGTATGTGGTGATGATATCCCGTTTTCTATAGACGGTAATTCCACTACAGGTTACGTTTTCTATGGGTAACTTGTTGGTAACACAGCTCTTATCTGTCTGTATGATATTATTATTAAATGGTGTCGGATTTTCCGACAAATATGGAGTCAGAGGACACTCCCTGCAATACCTCAAATCTTACCTTACTGACAGGCTCCAGTATGTTTTTGTGAATAATTCAATTTCTCCCACCCTACCCATCAACATCGGTGTTCCTCAGGGCAGCATACTTGGCCCTCTCCTCTTTCTCATCTACATTAATGACCTTCCAAATGCCTCCCAACACCTCAAACCAATTCTATTTGCTGACGACACAACCTTCATTTACTCCAGTCCTGATCCCCTTGCTCTAAATGCCACAGTAAATACTGAGCTAAATAAAGTCCATCTTTGGCTAACGGCCAACAAACTCACCCTTAACATTGACAAAACTTTCTATATTCTATTTGGCTATAAATCCTCTAATCAAATAAATCTCAGAATAAACAATACCCAAATTTGTAACAAATTAGATGGCAAATTCCTGGGCGTTCTCATTGACCACAAGCTGAATTTCCAGGGACACATTCTAAATATATCAAAAAAAGATTAAAAAACTGTTAGCATTCTTTCTAAGATCAGATATTATATACCCCGCCATGCCCTGATGATGCTCTATTACTCCCTCATCTATCCATATCTCAACTATGGTATTTGTGCTTGGGGTTCTACTACCCAAAATCATTTACGTCCTCTAATTACTCAACACAAAGCTGCTATTAGGACAATATCCAACTCTGGCCCCAGACATCACTCGGTACCCCTACTCAAATCACTGAATATGTTAGATATTAAGTCACTGCACATTCCCTCATGTGTATTATACATATATAAAACGCTAAACTGTAATGCCAATCCTGACCTTAAAAGCTTCATTGAAGGTTGTAACAGATCCCATGAGCACTACACCAGAAATAAATTCGGTTTTGATATTCCAAGAGTACGACTTAATCAAACTAGAAATGCTCTGCAAATCAAGGGACCCAGAATGTGGAATGACCTTCCCAACCATGTTAAAGACTGTACCTCTCTCAATCAGTTTAAGATAAAAACGAAGCACTACCTAATAAATTCCCTGTAACCTACCTTACCCCTCTATTGTCAACCCATGTCTGTTTTCTTAAACAACGCTGTTTGTCGACCTAATTATATTTGTGCTTCTTTTTCAGCCATGTTTCCCCCTTTTTTATCTTTATTTTTATTTGTTCTCAACACATTTTATTCTTATACTCAATTAGTATTAAGTTTTAGGCATTAATGTTTTTCCTGCCCGAAACGCTTTGCGTAATAGTGGCTTTAGGCATTGTATGTACTAGCTCCATCTATAAATCGATCAATTTATGTAAAATCTCTTGTATGTATGTACCTTACCTGAATAAACATTTTTTTTATCACTGCTGCAGTCGCTATGAAATCCAATGTTTATGTGAGCGAATGTCTACCCAGATTCAGACACAATCTCGTATTTAAACTACGTGGAATCTGCAAAAGATCCACTGGTATTAAACATTGTTTTGTGCGCGATGGTAAAATAATAGCTAGGAAGACTGACACTGGAAAAACTTATGTCATAACCACTGAGGCACACCTCACTTCTTTCCTGGATGACTGTGGGATATCAGCTGAATAACCAGAACATAATTTGTAGTCTCACATACAACCAAAGTGTACTTAAGCTCTGCCTTTCCTTTCCAAAGGTTTTTATTTTTATTTTTTGTTTGTCATCTTTGTTGTTGACATTACTTTTTTTACTCTTAATTACTTGGTCTTAGTTAATCCCCTTGTAACTAAACCTAGGGTTTTTTATTACCATGTTATATTTACAGTAACTTGGTATTTATTTTTTGTAATCATTTATTGGAATTAATTAATAGTATAATTGTTTATATAAGCATCTACCTCAGTACCATAGTAAAATCATCCACATGAATATACTCTCACCCTGTTTATTTTTACATTTAGATTTATATTAGAGTAAATTTCTAGATTTACTAAGATTTATATGTCATCTTTTTTTTTCTTGGAATTATCTATTTGAGCTCACTTTGTTTTCTTAGGTTCATACTAATTATAGGATTTTAATTAACCATTACTAAGCTAATTATCTTTAAGATCAGTTTACTTTATGATTATTATTTTTCTTATTATTTTTTATTTTACATTTATATTGTCAGTCTTTACTGATTTTTTGTTTTTTCTTTTATCTAACTTCTGTGTCCTTCCTGGCTATCTATTGGATCTTTATTTTACTTATAATTTGTTACTATTTTATTGTATTTGCTTCTATTCTTGTGTTTTGCTTTATCATGTATCTTGTATCGTGATCCCTCTGCATCTCTATGCACACTGATATTGATCCTGATCTAAATCCTCTGTCTCATATCTACACCAACCAGCACATTGATCATCATTATTGCAAGTATTTCACAGCACACCAGGCAAAAAACAAACTCCAAAATAGCACCTGTCTATCAGTTTACAACCAAAGTGTTAGATCACTTGGTAAACATTTTGACGATTTAAATGCATTACTCACAGCAATAGGTACTAACTTATCGTTCATTATTTTAACAGAAACTTGGCTAAATAAAGACTATACCCAACTCTACAACTTAGCTGGTTATAAAGCCATTCATAACTGTAGGCCTAATAAAAAAGGTGGTGGCACAGCTATATATTACCGAGATACATTTATCTGCAACAGTGTCATTAGTGACAGATGACTACTGTGAATATACTTTTGCTCAGTTTACAATTAAATCCCTTAAATCTTCTTTGACTATTGGATCCATCTATAGATTTCCCAATACTAACATAGCTTCTTTCTCAGACAACCTAAGGAATCTTATTATAAACAACAATCTCAACAAAAACCACATCATTCTGGGAGGAGACTTTAATATTGACCTGGGTCAACAAAATTGCTCTCAAGTTGACTATTTCCTTAACAGCATGAACCCCTGTATGCTAATCCCCACAATCACCAAACCTACCCGAGTCACTCAAACATAAGCCACTACCCTGGATCACATATGGACAAACATAACAGCTCCCCTTGTATCTGGTATAATCTATGACAGAACAACTGACCACTATCCTACCTTTCTCATAGCGAACATGGACATAACACCACCAAAAAGCAAGAAACTTTCATTTAAGCTACACAGTGAATCAGCTTTAGGCAATCTTACAAATGCACTTCACAATATTAACTGGGATTCTGAATTCAATAATACCCAGGATATAAATTCATTAGCTAACATCTTCCTCTCCAAAACTCTAAGCCTCTACAACCTTCATTGTCCCCTTCTTACCTAGCAAGTAACTGACAAAAGATTAAACAATCCATGGCTCACAAGTGGCATTCTCAACTCAGTCAACAAGAAACATGAATATGAAAAGAAACTTAGGATTGGCCTAGCTTCAAAGGAAGTAGCTAAAAGGTACTCATCAATGCTTACCAGTATCATAAGAAAGGCAAAACTTGCATATTATGTGAATAGATTCAATGAAGCAAAAGGCAACATGAAAAGCACTTGGGAAACAATCTCTAGTATCTTAGGAACTAAACAACACTCACATAACCAAATAAAACTCTACAAGGATGGGGATATACCGTCAACTGACTTAGAAATGGCAAATGAATTTAATAGTTTCTTTTCATCGGTTGGTGCTAATCTTGCCAGTAAAATCCCACAGACTCAGACACATATTAACACATATCTCTCAGGCAGCTATCCAAACTCTCTTCTCCTTTCACCAATCAGCCCGGCAGATGTTGTGTCCATCATACACTCTCTAAAAACCAAGGCAGGGAACATCAGTAAAATTCCGTCCATTGTATACAAGAGCGCCTCCCAAGCCCTTGCCCCACCCATAGCACTACTGTTCAACAAATTTATAGAGTGTCACACCTTCCCTGATATCCTCAAAAAAGCAAGAGTAACGCCAGTCCATAAAGGAGGCAATCCGGCGGACATAAACAATTATAGACCAATATCAAATCTACCCATTCTATCAAAAATATTTGAAAAAAATAGTTACAAACAGCTCTATTCCTAAATCGTAAAATTTGACATACTCAGCCCCTGCCAGTTTGGCTTCCGGTCTCAAAAGAGCACCAACGATGCAATCATTAGTCTCCTTGACGTAATCTACTCAGCCCTTGACAAAAATGAGTTTCCGATTGGACTCTTCATTGACCTAAGAAAAGTCTTTGATACTGTTAATCACAACTACCTCTTACTTAAACTCCAGCATTATGGAATCCGAGGCCTTGCCCTTGACTACATCCGACCCTATCTTAGTGACAGACACCAATGTGTAACCATCAATGATACAACTTCTTCCACTCTACCAATAACCGTTGGAGTGCCGCAGGGCAGTATCTTAGGACCGCTTCTATTTCTTATATATATAAATGATCTGCCTAATGTCTCTAATATTCTTAAACCTATATTGTTTGCTGACGATACTACCCTTATCTATTCAGACCCCCAACCCACATACACTAAATAATGTTGTGAATAATGAATTAGAAAAAGTCCACTTGTGGATGTCAACGAACAAACTAACATTAAACATAGAAAAGACTTACTACATCTTATTTGGAAGCAAATCATCAAATGCTTTTCAGCTACAGATAGACAACATTAACATCAGTAATAAAAATGATGGCAAGTTTCTTGGCCTATTCCTAGACAAGAGACTCAACTTCAGCACCCACATTCAACACATAACTAAGAAAGTTTCTAAGGCAGTTGGTATACGCTCTAAAATAAGATATTATGTTCCTAACTCTCCTCTCCTCTCCCTATATTATGCACTAATCTACCCCTATTTTAATTATGGCATCTGTGCATGGGGGTCTACCACTGCAAACCACCGTAAGCCCATCATCACCAAGCAAAAATCTGCTATCAGAATAATAACAAACTCTGCTTTCAGACAACACTCAGCTCCCTTGTTTAAATCCCTTAACTTGCTAAATATTAACTCCCTCCACACATTCTCTTGTGTCAACTACATTTACAAAACCCTGTTCTTAAATGCAAATCCTGCTCTGAAACTCTCGCTGGACAGATGTAATAGGACCCATTATTACCACACCAGAAATAAATATTTCTTTCATATTCCCAGGGTCAAACTTAATCTGTGTAAACACTCTATGCAAATTAAGGGACCTAGTCTATGGAACTCACTCCCTAGTGAATTGAAAAGTTGTCAAACTTTTGCCTTATTTAAAAGCAAAACCAAAAAAGTACCTAATTTCATCTTCTTAGTTTCCTACACTGAGCTTTAAATTTGCTCTGTATCTAGTGTTACCCAATCTCCCAATTTTTATGTACTTAACCCAAACAACTTTATCATTGTGTTTATTGCTGTCTTCTTTTATGTGTTAGCCATATGCTGTATTGTGCCTACCAATTTTTGTCAACTACCATTCAAGCTCTCATTGCAATCAATCTGAGCTACCTATGTGCTATAAATTAATATACCTACAATTTTCTCTCATCTTTATTTTTTTCTTGCCTTGTAACTGTTACCATTTTTTATAAATTTTACAAGTATTTACCTACTTAAAATTTTCTTAGATTAAGGACCTGCCCGAAATGCTGCGCGTACTAGTGGCTTTACAAGATTGTAATTACCATTACATGTATCCTCATAATCCCAATGTACCTTCTTGTATATGCATAAATAAATATATAAATAAATAAATAAATAAATAAATAAATAAATAAATAAATAAGATCCCGGATGGCAGGATTACTACTGTATCATTAAGACACCTCGCACCCATGGCTACAGAGGGCTGCGAGAGTTTGGACCCCCATCTCAACATTTAACAGCAACACCCATCGATTGTGAAAGCTGGGGTAAACCCCAACCCGCCACATCCTGAACCACCTCATCCTGAACTACTTCGTTCCGAATCACTTAACCTAGAAACACCTAATTGGGAACTTTCTCTGACGTAACACTCCCTCGAGAAGGTGGTATGCAGGAACCGACTGGAACACTAGAGGCTTCAACTTTGCAAGAGTCCCTTCGACAATCTGGAAGGACGCGCAGTACCCCTACTCATCTTCGGGACTATGTTACTTAAAGCTAGATGGGGTGAATGTAGTAAAAGTGTTATTATATTATTGTACCCGGATGAATGCTCACTTGACTGTTTCGTTTGGATGCTCGCTTGACTGTTTTGTTGTAGTCAGATCAGCTGTGTCGTGCCTGTGTACAGGTTAGTTAAATGTTAACTCCTAGTTTAATTTCTATTTGTTCTAGCGTTAGTCATGTGCAGTTTGTTTATTATTATATATAGCTTAAGCACTGTTTATTCATTATAAGTATTGAATATTATATGGCTTGTGTTATTGCAGGATGTAACTGTACTGCAATTATTTGCTCAATAAAGCCACATGTCTGGCAATGCTTCACCTTTACCTCAACATTGTTATTTTACTGTGTAGATTTGGTACTTGGCCCTCCAGTATTTTCCACGTGTATATTATTTGATATCTCGTCTTCTTTCTAGTGAGTACATTTGGAGGGCTTTAAGACGATCCCAATAATTTAGGTGCTTTATCGCGTCGATGTGTGCCGTATATGTTTTCTCTATTCCCTCTATTTCAGCAATCTCTCCTGCTCTGAAGGGGGAAGTGAGTACTGAGCAGTACTCAAGACGGGACAACACAAGTGACTTGAAGAGTACAACCATTGTGATGGGATCCCTGGATTTGAAAGTTCTCGTAATTCATCCGATCATTTTTCTGGCTGACGCAATATTTGGTTGGTTATGCTCCCTAAACGTTAGGTCGTCGGACATCATTATTCCCAAATCCTTTACATGCTGTTTTCCTACTATGGACACATTTGATTGTGTTTTGTACCCTGTATTATGTTTAAGGTCCTCATTTTTACCGTACCTGAGTACCTGGAATTTATCACTGTTAAACATCATGTTATTTTCTGATGCCCAGTCAAAAACTTTATTAATATCAGCTTGAAGTTTTTCAATGTCTTCAGCCGAGGTAATTTTCATACTGATTTTTGTGTCATCTGAAAAGGATGATACGAAGCTGTGACTTGTATTTTTGTCTATATGAGAATATGGAAAAGCAGCGGTGCAAGAACTGTACACTGAGGTACCGAGCTTTTAACTGGGCTTGGACTCGATTTTATATGGTTGACTCATTCGCTGAGTCCTGTTTGACAAAAAACTGAGTATCCAGCGTCCTACTTTACCGGTTATTCCCAGTGACTTCCTTTTGTGTGCAATCACGCCATGGTCACATTTATCTAAAGCCTTTGCGAAGTCCGTGTATATCACATCAGCATTTTGTTTTTCTTCTAATGCTTCAGTGACTTTGTCGTAGTGATCAAGTAGCTGTGAGAGGCACGATCTTCCCGCTCGAAATCCATGTTGGCCTCGGTTGTAAAGGTCATTGGTCTCCATGAAATTGGTGACCTGACTCCTAATCACTCTCTCAAATACTTTTATTATGTGCGACGTTAGTGCAACTGGTCTATAATTCTTTGCCAATGTTTTGCTCCCTCCCTTGTGTAGAGGGGCTATGTTTGCTACTTTAAGTGCATCTGGTATCTCCCCCGTGTCCAAGCTCTTCCTCCACACTATATTGAATGCCTGTGCTACCGGCACTTTGCATTTCTTTATAAACATTGAACTTACAGTCTCCGTGGTGTAGTGGTAAGACACTCGCCTGGCGTTCCGCGAGCACTATGTCATGGGTTCGTATCCTGGCCGGGGAGGATTTACTGGGCGCAATTCCTTAACTGTTGCCTCTGTTTAACGCAACAGTAAAATGTGTACTTGGATGAAAAAACGATTCTTCGCGGCAGGGGATCGTATTCCAGGGACCTGCCCGAAACGCTACGCATACTAGTGGCTGTACAAGAATGTAACAACTCTTGTATATATCTCAAAAAAAAAAAAATCCATGAATCTGGACCCGGGGCCGAGTGCATGGGCAAGTTTTCAATTTCTCTTTCAAAGTCTAGTATGCTCATGTTGATATCAGTTATATTTACAGGGGTTTGGATATCCCGCATAAAGAAATTGTCTGGATCTTCCACTTTCATGTTGTTTATTGGAGTACTAAACATGTCCTCATACTGCTTTTTAAGGATTTCACTAATTTCTTTATCATCCTACGTGTATGAACTTTTACTTGTACGAATAGGTCCAATATACTGACAGTGGTTTTTGCTTTTGATTTCGCATATGTGAAGAAGTATTTTGGATTTTTCTTTATTTCCTGAATTCCTTTCTGTTCTAACTGCCTTTCTTCAGTTTAATATCAGTATTTCAATTTTCGATCGATTTCTTCAATCTCCCTATTTAAATTATTCCTTCTTTGACGGGGAATTCGTGTCTGCATAAGCATTTCCGCTATTTTTTTCCTTCTTTTATAGTGTCGTAGCGTTCTCTTTCTACATTGGATTTATTTCTGGCTTTTCTCAAGGGAACATGTTTCAGACAGACTTGATACGCTGTTGGAAAATCCGACAGCATTTAATAATCATACAGATAATAGCTGTATTGTATAAACAAGTTACCCATAGAAAACGTAACTTGTAGTGGAATTACCGTCTAAAGAAAACGGGATATCATCACCACACACTATTATAATTCACCACCTATTATGGTGGGAATTATTCTTAAATACGTTAGTCTTTGGACTTTACCATCATAAAAACATCTTATATAAATTAACTTAATTATCAATATTAAAGTAGAGTAAATGTGACCCTTCTATCACTTTCTGAAATCTGGACAATGTAAGCCAGGCGTCAGGGAGGAAGGAGGGAGCCATTGTTGTGTCACATCCGAGACGCGTGGAGCAAATTCGGCTCCTATCATATCTGGACAATGTCGGCCAGGCGTCAATAGTATGGAGTGTTAGACGCAGCCATTGTTGAGACTAGACCAGAGGCTCACACGGGAGCAAATTCGGCTCCTGTTAATTTACTTGGACGTAGTGTTATGGAAACCAGAAGTGTACCATTATCAACACGCTGTCTACAAATCAAGTTAAGTGTTCTTTCCGAAACCCATTATCTTTCATTTGTGGCCATTAATGCCATTATATAGGGTGACCCGGTTAGAGCACGACATAGCCTCAAACTAAAGGTAATTAAGCCAGGTCTTTATTGTTCCATGTATAGTGTTTTCTCTGATATAGCTTGTCATATATAGGATTCTGGCTTCACAGTTAGCGCCCTTTTGACAGGTCAAGACGAGGAAGACTTTGTGCACCAGTTACTGGGTGATGGAAGCTACCTCAAAGAGGATAATTTGGTGTCTACACCCTAGTTATACCTGGTGGACTAGCCTGCTGTACTATAAGATAAGGAACCTCTTCAATGTTTAATAATGTGTAGTTAATACTGTAGTTTGATTGGCTGCATATATATTCAATTAATAAACCCCCCCTAATGTGTAGAGGATCGATTTGTGAGATTGAGATTATTGCAGAAATACAGTCCACTTATCATTATACAAATTGCTATCGAAGTATATAAATTAACGTAAATATAAATTCATATAAATTAAATAAATATAAATCTCACAGGTCGGTTCCCACATTATTTGGTCATCTTCGAACCGGATGACGGATTATTTGATCCTTTGAACCCACATTTGGTCATCTTAGTACCGGATGAACCAGTTAACCAGTGGATTCATTAAATATACTAGTGCAGTGTTATTTAAACAAAGCCAGCAGTCAAGACGGCAGCGTAGCCTCGAGGGAGCTCAGGAGCCTCCCTCAGCCGAGTTCAGCTTCGTCAGCGGTTTCATGCACACCCACAGATATTTGGTGGCGTGTTATTTCGTGAAATGACAGCGCTAATATAGAAGCCAGCCAAATTAGTGGCTGTGTCCTCGCAAGATTGTTCACGGATTTCGTGGTGTTACATTTCGCGAGAGATTATCTACGAATTTTGTGGACTTTATTTCGCGAGGTCACTAATAATATTTAATACTTCTAGATAATATTAGAAGTTTCATAGAGGCTAATTAAGAGGCTATTATCAATAATTGTGTATATTATTTCTCCAAAATAGAGAATTATTTAATATATATTGCACTAGTGATCACAGTATAATATTTACTAATTGCCAACCCACAACAGGGTAGGATATGACTAGTTGAACTATTATTGCTCATCCTAGTCCCATTATTACCATAGTCAGTTGTACTATATTGAATAACCTAACACCATTAATGAATGGTCCAGACCCTATTTTGGGTGTAATTTTTATCAACTCGAGTTGAGTTGTATATATAATAATTTACTTATGATCTTTACACCTTTGAGTGATTAATTAGTGTCTATTCCATCCTAGGGTGATATAGAAGAGCTAACCTAAAGGTACTTCCAGTGACACTGGTTTATCACTCAAATCATTAGTGTGCATGATTGTATATATATAATGTGTATTAATTTTAAGTGCTAACCTCTAGTAGAGGTAGGATTATTGCCTAGTGAGTGCAGAATTTTACCCTAGGCTACCATTAGTACTTGCTCACAATTTATGAGCCAGTGGTGCCCAATTAACAAGTCACCATGACTAATCCACAGAAAGCAAAGCGTGCTTTAATATCAAGCAAACGTCAACTGACAAGAGATCTCGACCAATATGAACAGTTGTTATATGAGCCTGTAATTAATTATCATCGGTTGAAAATACCACTGTTGCAGATTCAAACCCAATTGCATATATTGAAAGCAAATAGGAAATCTTACCAAAATCAGGTCCACGACGACGACGACATAGTAGTTGAAGATGTGGAACCATTCCTGTCTGACCTAGCACAATATGAAGAAGAAACTCAAGGCAGGTTGGAACATTTACACAGGATAATTGAATCAGAACAAATAGCAAGTACATCAAATAAAGTAGATAATGTTATGGATGATCTGGATCTTTTTGAGAATAAATGTAAAGCCAGATTAGATCCTTTAATCAACAAGGATAAAGCTTCACCCAGTAAAGCTTCACCCACTACAGCTTCACCCAATATTATACCACCAGAAATTAAGCAGTTCTCAGACAATTTATCCACAGTCTCTGTGAATTCTGAAAACCCAATACCTGAGGCCACTAAGTTAACATGCCTCCAAACTAGAGGTGAAGCTGAACCAGTAGTAGAAAATGTAAATGAAAATAGCGACAGCACTAATTTCCCAGTCCAGCCTCCTAGGAATAATGCTGGCAATGAGAAAACTGTCATACATCTAGTACTACAATTGCTGGATTTACCTCAACCTGATCAGACTGCTGACTCATTACAATCCTTCAGCATGGAGTTTGAGTCACTACTAAGAATATTCAGTCTTAAGGTTGATATAACTACTAGTGAATGGATGACCAAAGTAGTCCTTCAACGAAAATTGTCCAGCGATATACTAGATGAATTATATGCACATCAACATAACACCATCCTGACAGTACAGGACATCACTGAAGGTTTACATTCCATCATAAACAAACGACGAGCAAATGAGGAAGTTAAAGCCTCATGCAAGCCTTCAGAAATAGAAAATAAGAGTCAATTAAAGGGTAAAACAACTACCCCAAATAAACATCAGTCAATTACTCTAACATCAAGTTGCAGAAAATCTGACAATGCAGCAGCAACCTCCAAGCCTACTGTTACTAGTTCACCCAAACCGGTAACTTCCAAACGTGCAGTAGGCTGGGGGACATGTATGTTCTGCAAAAGGAAACATTCAACATACTGTTGTGCTAATTATCCAACCAGAGACACTCGTATGGAGCGACTCCAGGAATTAGGGAGATGTGCAAGGTGTCTCAAGTCACACAACATAGACTATTGTGATACCCAATTCAACACCTGCAACAGGTGTAGAAGAGGTAGGCACCATGCAGCACTGTGCAAATATACGAAATTAACGTATTCAAGACCCAAGGTGGAAGATAGCATTCCCACCACAGTACAGTACTGCAAGGTGCAACAAACAAAGAGTGTCCAATCGGCAAAGTCTAAAGGTAATACGACTTTGCCTACTGCCCAAATTACCATCCTGAATAAGAGGGCCAAGGTCCATACCCGTGGGTTGTTTGACCAAGGATCCCAGAGAACATATATCACTAAAAAGTTGGCAGATGAATTACAATTAAGGCCTGTAGCCCAGATGTCATTCAATATCTCAGGGTTTGTAACAGATGCAGGACCTCAAGTCTACCAGGTGGTACAACCATCAGTACGTTTAGGCAGGTACGTCTGTAGAGTACAAGCCATTGTGGTGGACAAAATACCAGTAGACCTTCAAGTTCAAGGTCTGAGAGCAACAGCCAAATTCCTGAGAAATAGAGGAATAAAATTGGCAGATAATATTAAGTCTGATCACCTCACCGACTTCGGTCTCCTTGTAGGGACAGACTATTGCCATCGATTCATCGGTAGCCCTACTAAATATCAGGGTATAACCATGTTAAACTCTGCAGGAGGTAAATTACTCTCAGGCCCAGTATCAAGCCTGAGGAGACCTATGCCTGCAGATAAACAATACCAATAGAAACTAAATTTGTCAGCTGATTATATTTCTCCAGTAGCATTATACTAAGGAGATTACAGCTGACTATAGTAACAGAGGTTGATGTTAGTATCATCATTTAAAGCTGAAGATGAGTTCATGAGGCCTCAGTGGCAAATCAGTGAACAGTAGCCTAAAACAGCTACAAGTCACTGCGACCAATGTCACTGAACCCACTGCAGTCTCAGAACCATACTTTACTTTAATGATGAGCTATTCAATCTTCTGAATCAATTAACTAAATTAAACCCCAATAAATCTGATGACTGATTTGATACATTTATTATTTAATCAAGATGTATTCCATGGGCCTCAGTGTTTATATATCAGTGACCAGTTACCTGAAGAAACTTCAAGTTATATCTAATGTCACTGATCTCACTGCAGTCCCTGAATCATACTTGACTGTAGTACTTGATCACATTCAGTCTTCTGGGTTAAATAATATGTAATAAGGCTTGAATATTAGCCTTTCAAGAGTTGACAGGGAAATGAAATCGCATTAGACTTCTAACCCCTGCAACTCTAGTACGGGACATCCGTCCTGTACGAACAGACGCACAAATGTGTGATTGCTAACTACTAACATCAAATTAATCTAATAATTCGAAGGAGGAGTATCGGTGTTCGTCTGTTCTAAAGAGGACTTCGACCCGTGAGCAGCCCCTGGGGAATTATGTCGGAAAATCCGACAGCATTTAATAATCATACAGATAATAGCTGTATTGTATAAACAAGTTACCCATAGAAAACGTAACTTGTAGTGGAATTACCGTCTAAAGAAAACGGGATATCATCACCACACACTATTATAATTCACCACCTATTATGGTGGGAATTATTCTTAAATACGTTAGTCTTTGGACTTTACCATCATAAAAACATCTTATATAAATTAACTTAATTATCAATATTAAAGTAGAGTAAATGTGACCCTTCTATCACTTTCTGAAATCTGGACAATGTAAGCCAGGCGTCAGGGAGGAAGGAGGGAGCCATTGTTGTGTCACATCCGAGACGCGTGGAGCAAATTCGGCTCCTATCATATCTGGACAATGTCGGCCAGGCGTCAATAGTATGGAGTGTTAGACGCAGCCATTGTTGAGACTAGACCAGAGGCTCACACGGGAGCAAATTCGGCTCCTGTTAATTTACTTGGACGTAGTGTTATGGAAACCAGAAGTGTACCATTATCAACACGCTGTCTACAAATCAAGTTAAGTGTTCTTTCCGAAACCCATTATCTTTCATTTGTGGCCATTAATGTCATTATATAGGGTGACCCGGTTAGAGCACGACATAGCCTCAAACTAAAGGTAATTAAGCCAGGTCTTTATTGTTCCATGTATAGTGTTTTCTCTGATATAGCTTGTCATATATAGGATTCTGGCTTCACAGTTAGCGCCCTTTTGACAGGTCAAGACGAGGAAGACTTTGTGCACCAGTTACTGGGTGATGGAAGCTACCTCAAAGAGGATAATTTGGTGTCTACACTCTAGTTATACCTGGTGGACTAGCCTGCTGTACTATAAGATAAGGAACCTCTTCATTGTTTAATAATGTGTAGTTAATACTGTAGTTTGATTGGCTGCATATATATTCAATTAATAAACCCCCCCTAATGTGATGAGGATCGATTTGTGAGATTGAGATTATTGCAGAAATACAGTCCACTTATCATTATACAAATTGCTATCGAAGTATAAAAATTAACGTAAATATAAATTCATATAAATTAAATAAATATAAATCTCACAGGTCGGTTCCCACATACGCTTCCGAAATCAGTTTTTCTATTCCTTCTGTAGGATTTGTATCACTTAGAACAGTTTCCCATGGAATGTTTGTTAGATCCCTGTTTATTTTCTCCCAGTCTATCCTTTTATTATTTAAATTCAATTTACTGAATAGCTCCTCTCGCTTTATCAACGTTTTAGGTCTATTCTAAGTGTTGATGGTCGTTTGCCCTTCAGTGAGCTTGTGATCTGAGTATGTGGTATCTGATATCGTAATGTCCCTGATAATGTCTTCATTATTCGTAAAGACCAGATCTAGAATATTTTCATTTCTCGTTGGTTCTAGTATCTGCTAGTTGAGTGAAAATTTGTCACAGAATCTAAGTAGTTCTCTAATAAGTGGTTGGTTAGGTCCCGATAGATTTCCTGGTATAATATTATTGTTTGCTATTCTCCATCTGAGACTAGGCAAGTATTATCAAGACTGTTCTCTATTTTGCTTATCTGTTCTGTGAATTCCTCGGCCGTTGCATCTGGTGGTTTGTATATTAGAATAATCACTAAGTTTATTTTCTCTATTTTTAATCCCAGTACCTCTACCACCTCATTTGCAACGTTAAGGAGCTCCGAGCATGCAAGGTCTTCTCTAATATACAGACCCACTCCTCCATGTGACCTAATTTTCCTATCACACCTGTATAGATTATATCCTGGAATCCAGATCTCTCTGTCTAAGAATTCCCCTGCATGGGTTTTTGTGAAAGCTCCAAATACTGCATTTGACTCCGTGAGGAGGCCATTTATGAACTGTACTTGATTGTTTGTTCTTGTTTTTAGTCCTTGTATGTTGGCAAAGATGAATGAGGTTACTCTATTAGTGATTTTTTGACTGGGAGACTTTCGGCAAGCCCATTATGCGTGGACATATTGAGTTTGTTCTGACCAGTACTGATTGTTGTAGGCCAGTTGCCTGTCGTTGTTGTAGTTCCCTTTCGGTGTGTAATTAGATCTGTAATTCTGGAATGCAAGTGGGTCTGGCATCCAGTTCCATACACTCTCTATGCTCCTCCTTTTGAATTCTCTTTCGGTTTGGTAGAAAAAAACAGAGGTGAATGTAATGAAACGTCATTTTCTGGGTGAGTCTCGGAGGCTCCCCAGAGCTTACTAGGCTGATATGCTAATGTCAGACTTTGGCATCAGTCATGTGTATGGAGTTTTATGGGCCTATCAGGGACCACAAGCCAGAACCTGGCCCCCCCCCCCTCAGAAGAGGAAAGGGGAGCAATAGCCTATAGAAACCCCCGTGTGGTTGGAAGCATTCTATGTCTGCCATCGACCGAGTTAGGCACCCAGAAAGGTAAGCGTTCCAAAACAAACCCATATTCTGGTGAAAATTGCTACCACAAGCCGAACAAGTGGATAGAACTCCCCCTAAAATAAACGAGCAAACAATCATGACGTCGCCGCGCCGCTGTCCATGCAGTTCCCCCCTCCCCAAGAGTGGGAAGGGGGAGCTCCAGACCCATCGCGCCGGCAATCCACCCCCAGTTCTGAGGCTGAATATCAAAAACGTGAAAAAAATAAAACGCCGACCGGAGGGAGGGAGGGATGCTGAGGAGCCTCTGGGACTCACCCAGAAAATGGCGTTTCATTACATTCAACGTTGGTTTTCTAGGGGAAGCCCCTTCGGCTCCCCGGAGCTAACTCCCCACAGAGGAAAGTAAAGGGACCTACCCGGGAGGCAGTCGCCGCTCACTCCTCAACTCTAAGTCGAGACAAACGGCTGCAACTGCCGATCCAAAGCGACACAGGCCCGACTAGGCCCAGGAACATGCACGAGATAACGAGCAGCCTGGACCCCTGCTCGACCGCCAAAAAAAAAAAACACGCACGGATGACAGCCCAGGACATGTTGCCAAAAACATTGGCAACAGCCGCGAACTTGCAAACATGGACACGGGGAGAGACTGCAGGCTGGCTAGCCATAATAATCCTGCGGACGACCCGGGAGCCCCACACCCGCAAAACAGGGAAGGAGGGAAACCGGATCAACCCAAAGCGTGACCCAGGACACAGAAGTTGTGGCACGCAATGAACGGTGGAAGGCCGCCACCTGATACCAAACAGGATGCACCCCCGGCCAAAACAACCAAGCATCAACAACCGAAGGACCCCTGCGGAAAGCAGCCGTCTCAATCTCCGCCAAAAAGAAGGAGACTGCCGCAACGAACAACCCCATCGGCATGACCGAAGGAACAGAATACTCCTGTGCCGGAGGAGAGGAGGAAGGTCACCAACCAGACCTCCAGAGGCCAAGGCCAACAGAAAAAGAGCCTAAGAGAAACAAACCAGAACCGAAGGGGCCACAACAAACCGAGGAGAAGATAAGAGCACTTTGTCCAACGACCAAGACCGCTCAGGCGGCCATGAGCAAGCCGGAGGTGAAACAACGCCCGAGGCAGCATGCTAAACGGAGTAGAAGTAACCTGAATACCGAAAGCAAGCTGAAGCGGCTCCACCAGCGCCTCACTATATGAGGCGACAGTACGTGGCAAATAACGGCCCTGAACCCACAAAAGAGAAGGACAAGACCACGCCAACAAAACACAGAACCGAAGAAGGGACAGAAGGAAAAAGGAAGGACCGCCAAAAAAAACCACACTGCCGCCAAGAAGAACTCAGGTGGGACACCATCAACGAAGCCACCAGATCAACAGAAAGTGAGAGACCCAAGGCGGAGGCGAACCAGCCCCGCCATGGACCAAACGAGCTGAAAAGAGGTGGAGCCGCTGGAAGATCTCGGGTGCGACCACTGAGCAGGAAGAGCCGGAAAACCGAGCCGGCAAAAAAGGAGGTGGAACGTCTGCCGGACAAAAAGTCCCAACACCAGCGAGCACGCCAGGAGGACTGAGACCACGCCCCGACTGAGTCCCTAGGAAAAGGAACCCGCGAGATGCAGAAAAAGCCAACAGGCAGGGAAAGCCAGGAACCAGAAAACCAAACCTGGCAATCGGAGTCAAAAGGCACAGCAACAACTGCCAATGCAACCATGGATATCCACAAGAAAAAACTAGAAAGCCGTCTCCAAGGAGTGCTGGACCAACCGTGCTGTGGTGGGTATGCGTGACCACGGGTTGCACCAAGCAACAGCCTGGTGGACCAACTCCCACAAGCCAAGCCCGACCACGGGCCGGGCTCGGAGAGAAGAACTCCCAAAACCCCATCAAGCATGCATCAAGCAGACGACGGGAAGGAAGCAGCACGACACTGGGAGATAGAAGAACCAGAGAGGACAACACTACCACAAGCAAGACCCCTCAGAGGAAAAAGAGGGTGGAGAAAGATGTCCCGGGGACACAGGAGGAACGGATGCCCAAAGAGCAGGAGAAACCACAAAGGACTAGCGTCAGGAGGAGACAAATGGAAAGCAGGAGGAAGGAATGAGCTGGAGGTCAACTCCCACACAGCGTTAAGTGGAGAGACGACAGAGCCCATCAGGCTCAGGAAGCCGCACAGACGTCGAACGACAGGCGAGAGGAGAGACCAAAAAACACCGAACGCAGCTCCCGTAAACACAACGAGGCGAGCACAACAAGGTAAGCCCAGAAGCCACGCATATGGCAGGTGAGTGACAGAGGAGCAGGACGAAAGAGCGAAAAGCACAACACTTCAAGCACAACGAGGTGAGAACAACCAGAGGAGTACAGAGAAGCCAACGAACCTGGAAGGGCTAAGCCAGGTACTGCAAGGCAGGCAAGGAATGTGCGACCCAGAAAAGACAAGCTGAACAATTAGCACAGACAAACACACAATACCCATCCAGTTCAATGAGTTCCTCATTGGACTGGATGGGTACAATGAGGAGCTGTCCCGCATGGGTCAAGAGACCCCCTGCATGCACCTGTGTCCTGCCGTTCCCACATTCGCACGCCAAAAACCAAGGATCAATGCCTGGCTGATAGACGCCAGATCGCATAAACTCACCTGCAACCCGGAGGCACGAACGTGTCACAACACAACGTAGCCGAGAAGATGCCGGGAGCACCGCCAGGGGAAGAAGACCCGAGCCGCACACACAGAAGGGGAGGGGAGAAGCGAAAAAGGCGCCCCGCACCCATAACATGGGGAAAACCCCGGCGTTCGCCCCATAACCGCAACCCAGAACACCCCAGTAGTTACAGGGCAAGGACTGGAGAAGCGAGAAGAACGAGAGGTGAAGCACCTGAGAGAAAAAGGCGCAAAACACGAGCACTCGTGCACACCGCCCAGACCAAAACAAACTCCCACGGCGCACGCGCACAACCCGCTCGGCGGGAAGGCGCCCAAAAGTTACAGTCTCCGTGGTGTAGTAGTAAGACACTCGCCTGGCGTTCCGCGAGCACTATGTCATGGGTTCGTATCCTAGCCGGGGAGGATTTACTGGGCGCAATTTCTTAACTGTAGCCTCTGCTTAACGCAACAGTAAAATGTGTACTTGGATGAAAAAACGATTCTTCACGGCAGGGGATCGTATTCCAGGGACCTGCCCGAAACGCTAGGCATACTAGTGGCTGTACAAGAATGTAACAACTCTTGTATATATCTCAAAAAAAAAAAGAACTACTGCACGAGTAGCCATAACAGCCCGTGACTCGAGGGATGGGTGCAGGGGCAGAAACAGCCCAGCGCATGGGAACAGGAGTGAAAACAGGAAGCAGCGACAAACATATCCGGTGAATGTAAGAAAGACAAGGAACCAGCAACCCAATTGGGCTACAAGTAGCCCAAACAGGAACCCCAGACAAAGAGTATGTAAAGAAAATGAACAGTGCCGAGACCGAGGATGAAGAAAAGAGCGAGACAGGACCGAAAACCCAGGATAAACCCAGAAGGGGACCAACAAGTCCAGAAACACCGGAGGGAACCCATAAAAAAAACGTCAGACGTTCCAATAATACAGGAAGTAGCGAAACCTTCTCGAACCTTCGAAAACATCCACAAGCAAGCAGAAATCACGAAGGCACAGAAAAGCACAGTTGCACCCGAGACCAAAAGTCATGCAGAGCCCCCAAAAAGGAAATGGGAACATGACATGGAATTAAGTCCCGTCCCAAGAAAAGAGGTGAAAAAACTGCAAAGAGCACCCACGAACAGGACGAAACCAACGGACTCATGGAACAAGGAACCGAGCCCGGGGAGGGGCTATAAGACCCAACAACTGATACAAAGAGAGAGGAAGGAAAAGCCCCACTCCTCGCAACCGCAAGCCCCGCTCAAAGGGTAAAACAACCCCGGAAGGGAACAAACAGGGCCCGGGGCCCCCCCAGGCAGCCCCTTCCCAGCCCCCGGAACAACCCGCTCTCGCACAAGACAGCACATATATGACTTAATGCTTATAGTCATTAGTTGACCAGACCACACACTAGAAGGTGAAGGGATGACGACGTTTCGGTCCATCCTGGACCATTCTCAAGTCGATTGTGAGAGTCATTATTTTGCTTATAGTCATTATATAGTCATTTTGCTTATAGTTATTGTCATGTTCACAGAAAATGGTACCATCCGTTTTCTATGTGCGGCGGCTGGGACGCCAGAGAGAGGGAGGTAAACAAGAGAGCGTACAGGACGCCCGCCAAGCTTGGTAGCTACTAGCCATGTAATCATATTAAGTATTAAAGTCAGTAACCAAGTCATGACTTTACATCAACCCTACAACCAAGACTTCCTCAGTAACACCTCTACAACCACATTGGCGACGAGGATGAACTGTGAACGCAGGTATTTGTTCAGTTTCAAACACAAGGGAGAAGCATGCTGCCTGGAGGAGGAAGAGAAGCTGTGAGCGCCATACCCGATGCTGTATGCTAACCGATGCTGTGTGCTAACCAATGCTGTGTGCTAAACGATGCTGTGTGCTAACCAATGCTGTGTGCTACCCAAGCTGTGTGCTACCCAAGCTGTGCTGAAGAAACAGTACTGAGGAATCTGCCGACGTTGTGTACGAAACGACGCATTGATGTGTACAAAACCTGATGTTTTGGTTACGAAACGACGCTTCGTGCTACAAAATTCATCACACTGAATTGACTGCTGTACCAACTGCTGCACCAACTGCTGCACCAACTGCTGTACCAACTGCTGCTGTACCAACTGCTGTGCCAACTGCTGTGCTGCTGCTGTGAGTAGGAACAACACATGTACACAAGGGCTAGGTAAGAAGTCAGTTGCTGCTATATTGTGCACTGTTGTGAACTTTTGCATTAAAATGCTTGTGTGCTTTGCAAAATTAAAGTAATTACAGTGAATTCTTGACTAACATATACAGTGCAGTAAGTGTTTAATATTCTGAGGAACATTTAAGTGATAAGTTACATTTATTCAGTAAAAATGGCAAATATACCTCAGTTTCCTGCATTTGATCCTGACTGTGACCAGACAAACCTGTCACAGAGGTGGGTCAAATGGCTTAAAAGGTTTGAAAATTTGTTGATAGTTTCTGATATCAAAAGTGCTGAAAGAAAGCGTGCCTTTCTACTTCATTATGCAGGTGATAGAGTTTGTGACATCTTTGACACACTGAAAGACACTGGTGGTGCCAAAGATTATGACACTGCCAAAGCCAAACTAACAGAGCATTTCAAACCAAGGCAAAATACTGCTATGGAAATTATGCATTTCAGGAGAGCAAAACAACTCTCTAATGAAACTGTGGATCAATACCACACACGTCTGCAGGGTTTAGCAGCCCATTGTGAGTTTGCTGATGTTGACAAAGAAATCAAACAGCAAATAATTGAATCAGGCACATCTACACGTCTCCGTCGAAGAGCTCTAGAACTTGTTGATGATGACAGTTCTCTTACCAAGATACTGGATATTGCTCGTCGAATGGAAGATGCTGCACGTGATGCTCGTGTCATGGAGTGCAGTGCTAATAACGGTTCTGCCACTGTTACTAACAGTGATGAGGTACGTAAGGTTCAGGGAGGACACCGTGATCAAAGAAGATATCATGGCAAACCTAACAGTAAATTTAGCCGAGAACCACGTCACAACTGGGGTCAAGGAACAAGGCTCAAGCAGTCACAACGACCCACATCAGAGGGTGTCAACAATAAATGTTACAATTGTGGAGGAGACTACCCACACCAAGATAATGTTTGTCCTGCTCAAGGTAAGAAGTGCTATGAGTGTGGAAAACTAGGTCATTTTGGTGCTATGTGTCGTTCCGTACTAAAGAAACCACAGTCAATGAATAAAAGCACTGTACGAGGATCAGGTCATAGGGGTCGAGGTGGTAAACACAATATTGCACCTCATATCCAGAATGTTAATAATGTACAAGACAACATTTCATTACAACCAGTCTCAGATGACAGTGAATGTGATTATACTTATGGAGTACAAGCAATCACAGAATGGAATGATCTTCCAAACAACCCAGAGACATGTGTATACATTGCTGGTATTTGTCTCAAAGTTCTCATTGACACTGGATCAAACATTGATACTATTGCTGAGTGCCACTATGAGAAGTTTAAAAAACAGTTCCCAAAGCTTGAGAACTATAATGGCAAAGCCACTGCCTATGCTTCAAAGGTAGCCTTGCCAGTGATTGGAACTTTCACTGCAGAGATTAAGTCAAAGAATGCAATGCTCATTACTACATTCCATGTTGTTAGGAATGCAAAGGAGTCTTTACTCAGTTACAAGACTTCAACCAAATTGGGGCTACTTCAGCTTTCTAATGCTGTAGCAGTGGAATCTGCAAACAATGTTGATGCTATTGTTGCTGAATTTTCTGATCGATTTAAATCCATAGGTTGTTATACTGATAGCAAAGTACATCTGCATATCAACCCAGATGTAATTCCAGTTGCCCAACCACATCGCCGACAACCATTCCATACTCGCAAGAAAGTCGATGCCGAACTGGATAGGCTGATAGAACTAGATATCATTGAACCAGTAACAGGCCCAACACCATGGGTAAGCCCAATTGTCACTCCACCAAAGCCGAAGAATCCAGATGAGATACGCATTTGTGTGGACATGCGTGTTCCCAACAAGGCAATAATGCGTGAACGCCATCCTACACCGACTGTAGATGATATGATCTACCGCTTGAATGGTGCAACTGTATTCAGCAAGTTAGATTTAAACAAGGGCTATCATCAGCTTGAACTTGATGAGGAGAGTCGATTCATCACAACGTTTACGACACATCGAGGTCTGTATAGATACAAGCGCCTGAGTTTTGGTATTAACAGTGCTGCCGAGGTATTCCAGCACATCATCAGCCAGGTATTGCAAGACATACCTAATGCTGACAACATGTCTGATGACATCATTGTTTATGGCCGTACCCAAGCTGAACACGACAAAGCTCTTCGTGCAACATTGCAACGCTTACGAGAAAAGAATTTGACGTTAAGCCGAGCAAAGTGTGAGTTCAATCAACATAAAATTGAATTCTTTGGACATGTACTTAGTGACAAAGGTCTGTCTCCAGATCCTAAGAAAGTTGCAGATATCAAGAACGCTGCACCTCCTTCAACGTCCACTGAAGTACATAGTTTTCTGGGAATGGCAAACTACTGTTCTCGCTTCATTCCAGATTTTGCTACCATTACGAAGCCTCTACGTGAGCTCCTGAAGAAAAATGCATCATGGTACTGGAGCGATATCGAGCAAAATGCATTTGATGCTGTGAAAGATGCACTAGTAGAGAATGCGACTGCTGCATACTTTGATCCATCAATGGACACTGAATTAACGGTGGATGCTAGTCCTGTTGGATTAGGTGCTGTTTTAGCCCAACACAAACCTGGTCAACCAGATTCCCGAGTAGTAATTGCCTACGCCAGCCGTTCTCTCACAGATGTTGAGCAACGATACAGTCAGACAGAGAAGGAAGCTCTTGCTCTTGTATGGGGCTGTGAA
Source organism: Procambarus clarkii (assembly GCF_040958095.1). Classification (NCBI taxonomy): domain Eukaryota; kingdom Metazoa; phylum Arthropoda; class Malacostraca; order Decapoda; family Cambaridae; genus Procambarus; species Procambarus clarkii. The sequence continues at coordinate 31,920,480 of NC_091165.1, read as the reverse complement.
CACTTCAATGTGTATCTGCTTGGTGCACCCTTCACCACGATAGTCACTGACCACAAACCGTTGGAGACCATCTTCAATAATCCAAAGTCCAAACCACCAGCTCGCATTGAGAGATGGGCTCTTCGTCTGCAACCATACAACTTTACGGTGAAATACAAGCCGGGTGCAGGCAATCCCGCTGATTACATCAGTCGACATCCTGCAAACAGTTTCACCATCACCAAGCATCAGCAAGTTGCCGCGGAATATGTACACTCTGTAACCTGTGATGCAGTCCCTAAGGCTCTTACTCTTGATGAAATCCGTACTGCAACCCTAGAGGACCCAACTCTGCAAGCAACAGTGGATGCATTGACTAAGAAAAAGTTTCCACGCATCCCACCCTCAGGAGTTGACCAAGATGCATTCAAAGCACTTGAACGCATCCAGACAGAATTAAGTGTTACGCAACAACGCGACACTGTGCTGCGAGGTACTCGTATCGTCATTCCAGCTGTTCTCCAGCAACGTGCTCTGAAGCTTGCACATCAAGGACACCAAGGTCTTGTTAGGACCAAACAGCTGCTACGAGAAAAGGTGTGGTTTCCTGGTATTGATCGTCAAGCAAAGGATATGCATGATGCCTGTGTCCCTTGCCAAGCTGCAGTGGATACTTCAAGACCAACACCTCTACAACCTTCACCACTACCTGCTGCACCATGGACGGAAGTATCAATGGACTTCTGCGGACCACTACCAACTGGAGAGTACTTGATGGTAGTCATTGATGATCACTCACGTTATCCAGAAGTAGAAATCATCAATTCCACATCTGCAAAGGCCGTCATCCCGAAACTTGACAAGATCTTTTCAAACTTTGGCATTCCTGAAGTTGTCAAGACGGACAATGGACCGCCATTCAATGGACAAGACTTTGTCAACTTTGCTGAGCATATTGGATTCAAACACCGCCGTGTGATGCCACTACATCCCCAAGCAAATGGAGAAGTTGAGAGATTCATGCAACCTCTCATGAAAGCGGTACGCTGTGCTCATGCCGAAGGACGATCCTGGAAACAAGCTATGTATGCTTTTCTCAGGAACTACCGTGCAACACCACATGGAACACTGGGCAAGTCGCCTGGCGAACTTTTATTTGGACGTCCTATGAGAATCGCACTACCCGTCATGCCAGCCGAGGTAACGGATAAACGTCTCGCTCAGAAGGATGCACTAGCCAAGGGCAAAATGAAAATTGCTCATGATCAACGTGCAAAGGAACAGTTCATAAAGGTTGGTGACACTGTTCTCGTTAAAAAGAAAAAAGAGGGAAAGTTAGATATGCCGTATGATACAAAACCATATAAAGTGATTAGTGTAAAAGGAACTATGGTAACAGCTAGTAATAGAGATCATAGTATAACACGTAATATGGCTTATTTCAAAGTGATTCCAACTAGTGTAGAAAATGATGAAGTGCAAAGTCGTGCAAAAGAAAAAAAAAATAGTTATAACCCGACAAACAATTCATCAAGGGATGTTATTGTATTTAAGGACTCTCGTCCTAAACGTCATGTTAAACGCCCTACACGATTTGATGATTAATTGTGTTCCTATGTAATGAAAAGTATTTACTTATTATGATAAACTAAATTTAATATTGTTTGAATAATGCAGATATCTCATTCAATATTTTGTAACTTTGTATTACAGTTTCTTTCATGTTTGTTTAACATTGCATATGTATTTTTAACATTGAAATCCTTTGTGGAAAAGATTAAGTTGTTTAAATTCTTTGTGTGCTTAATTAATGTTAAATGTATGCAGTATCTCTTGATATGGTAATAACTTACTTTGTGTCAATAACTTTGCTTTGTGCTACAAGCATGGTAGACATCCTGTATTCATTCTTTTTAAAGAAAAGGAGGGATGTCATGTTCACAGAAAATGGTACCATCCGTTTTCTATGTGCGGCGGCTGGGACGCCAGAGAGAGGGAGGTAAACAAGAGAGCGTACAGGACGCCCGCCAAGCTTGGTAGCTACTAGCCATGTAATCATATTAAGTATTAAAGTCAGTAACCAAGTCATGACTTTACATCAACCCTACAACCAAGACTTCCTCAGTAACACACAAACACCACAGTTATTATTTTGCTTATGAATTAGTACAATGTGGTATATTCCCAGTTATATTTTTTCAAGGCTCAAACTCTTCCTCACGTACCAAATTTACGTCTCTCAGTACCCGTCCATCGCCGTAGACATCAGAATAGTCGTGATTGGTTCAATTATAATATAAATTGTAATTTTCAGGTCCCAAATAAGTTGTGAAATTTACCTACTATTGTCCATGCTCTTAGAATATTACAGATCAGCTACTTCCTATTGAAGGTTCGTAGTTTTGTTTTGACAAATAGTAATTGTTCTTAGTAAATTATAATAAGCACTATAAATTATTACATAGAATAATAGTGCTTCACCAATCAACATTATATAAACTAGTTTGTGCTTTAAAACTCTTTAAAGAATGAATTGAACGAACGTCAACAGAAAACGATGTTACATTGGAAATTCTACGGGATAAACTACTGCAAATTTATTTATTTATTTATTTATTTATTTATTTATTTATTTATTTATTTATTTATTTATTTATTTATTTATTTATTTATTTATTTATTTATTTATTTATTTATTTATTTATTTATTTATTTATTTATTTATTTATTTATTTATTTATTTATTTATTTATTTATTTATTTATTTATTTATTTATTTATTTATTTATTTATTTATTTATTTATTTATTTATTTATTTATTTATTTATTTATTTATTTACAAGACGGTACATTGGGTTTGTGAGAATACATAGCATAGCATTTACAATCTTGTAAAGCCACTAGTACGCGCAGCGTTTTGGGCAGGTCCTTAATCTAACAGATAATTTTAAGTAGGTAAATTCTAGCAGAATTAATAAAATGATAACAAATACATTGCAAGAAAAAAATTAGATGAGAGAGATTAGTAAGTATATTAAAGCTCTGACTGATTACATTGACAGCTTGATTGGTAATTTAAACAAGATTAATATGGACACCATACAGCAGATTAACAGCACATATAAGAAGACAGCAAAGATCACAATGGTAAAGATGTTGGGATTGGGTACATAATAGGATAGTATGGTGTCTTTTACCTACTGTAGGATGCATATAGGGTCCATTACCACCTGTTAGGTGGGTAAGGGGACCATACCACTTGTAGGATGGGTCTGGGTCCAATAGGATAGGTATGGGGTTTACTACCACCTACTCTACTACCTACTACAAATACAAATGCAAATATTTATTCAGGTAAAGTACATTTATTTATTTAATTTTTATTTATTTTTGATTATTTATATATATACAAGAAGGTACATTGGAAATGTGAGGAGACATAGCATAGTAATTACATTCTTGTAAAACCACTAGTACGCAAAGCGTTTCGGGCAGGTCCTTAATCTAAGAAAAATTTTAGTAGGTAAATACTTGTAAAAATTATAAAAATGATAACAGTTACATAGCAAGAAAAAAATATAAGATGAGAGAAAAAATGTAGGTATATTAATCAAATCAAATCAAATGTTTATTTAGGTAAGGTACATACATACAAGAAATTTTACAAAGAGTTATGGATTTATAGATATGGCTAGTACATACAATGCCTAAAGCCACTATTACGCAAAGCGTTTCGGGCATGAAAAACTTAAATGACTAAAGCTTAATACTAAGTGAGCATAAAGAATAAAATGAAAACATAGCTGAAAAAGCAGCACAAATACAATTCTGTCGACAAACAGCGCTCTTTAAAAAAAAACAGGCATTGGTTGACAATAGAGGGGTAAGGTAGGTTACAGGGAATTTATTAGGTATAGCTTCGTTTTTATCTTAAACTGGTTGAGAGAGGTACAGTCTTTAACATGGTTGGGAAGGTCATTCCACAATCTGGGTCCCTTGATTTGTAGAGCATTTCTAGTTTGATTAAGTCGTACTCTAGGAATATCAAAACTGTATTTATTTCTGGTGTGGTGCTCATGGGTTCTGTTACAACCTTCTATGAAGCTTTTGAGGTCAGGATTGGCATTACAGTTTAGCGTTTTATATATGTATAATACACATGAGAGAATGTGCAGTGACTTAATGTCTAACATATTCAGAGATTTGAGTAAAGCACATAGGTAGCTGAGATTGATTGCAATGACAGCTTGAATGGTAGTTTAACAAAAAATTAGTAGGCACAATACAGCATATGGCTAGCACATAAAAGAAGACAGTAATAAACATGATGATAAAGTTGTTTGGATTAAGTATATAAAGATTGGGAGATTGGGTAACACTAGATACAGAGCAAATTTAAAGCTCAGTGTACGAAACTACGAAGATGAAATTAGGTACTTTTTGGTTTTGGTTTTAAATGAGGCAAAAGTTTGACAGCTTTTCAATTCACTAGGGAGTGAGTTCCATAGACTAGGTCCCTTAATTTGCATAGTGTTTACACAGATTAAGTTTGACCCTGGGGATATCAAGGATATATTTATTTTTGGTGTGGTGATAATGGGTCCTATTACATCTGTCCAGGGAGAGTTTCAGAGCATGGTTTGCATTTAAGAACAGGATTTTGTAAATGTAGTTGACACAAGAGAATGTGTGGAGGGAGTTAATATTTAGCAAGTTAAGGGATTTAAACAAGGGAGGTGAATGTTGTCTGAAAGCAGAGTTTGTTATTATTCTGATAGCAGATTTTTGCTGGGTGATGAAAGGCTTAAGGTGGTTTGTAGAGGTAGAGCCCCATGCACAGATACCATAATTAAGATATGGATAAATTTTTTTTATTTATTTTTTTTTTTTATTTTTACATGCGATCATGCGAATAAATACAATACAATAAATATAATAAAATAAGAAACCAATAACAAACAATCAGACAAAAAAATACAAAAGCACAAAGTAACACAAATACACTAAATACCGGCCTGAAGGACCGACAACAAAATCACAACAATGAACACAAAGAAACAACAATACTGGACGGAAATACAATAAAAACAACAAAACAACAGTTATGAAAAACACAACACCGGCCTGAAGGGCGCACAATAGGTACAATACATTGCAAACAAACCACAGGTCACAGCAAGCACACAGACTACTCAAATTGTTCATACTTATCCGGCCACTCCGCCACCGGGAACCGAACACAATACGCCTCCCACAGTAACATTACGTCATTCGGAACAGGTACAGTATTAACAGTACGAGGATCAGGCATCAACTTGGGCACACCCACAACAAAACACCGAGCCCGCTGTACCCAGATGGAAGAAGGGCACCACGGAACAGGATGCACGCGGTCAATAATGTTAAACTGCAGAGGATGCTGTGCATCATGCGCCACTCCGGAGGCCAAGATGAGAGGGAGGGGCTCCTTCCCACGAGGCCGGGCAATGGGCAGCACACTGGGAGCCTCCTCGGCTGCCTCACAGTGCTCCGCGTCAACCACCGAACGTTGTTCCTGCCTGGACCCCCCACGCTTGGCATCCTTCTTTAGTACCAGCTTGATGCCTCAGCGCGCACTAGAACTCTCATCATCCACGTCAGTAGGAGCGACCACCCCCCACTGCGGAGAACCTTCTGCAGGAAAAAGAACAGGAGGTAAATCATAGGTACAACCATCGTCAACAGCAGACACATGGACGTCAGCCACCACCAGCGTCGTAGAGCGCGAAGCACCCAGAGGCACCATATCATCTCCCGAAGCTCCACCTGCGTCGTAGTCCTCCGCATCAGCCCAAGCAGCAGAAGAACGCCTGGACCGCTTGGGCACTGGCCGCACATCCTCACAGCTGGAGGCGGACCCAGAACCACGGGCCTCACGAACCGGGCGAACCGACGCCCGTCGCAGAACGGCAGCAGCCTCTACCACAGGGGGAACCGGACCACACACAGCAGGAGGCACCGCAGCCACCCCAGCACCCAGCACAGAAGGAACCCGAGGGGAGGACGCAGGGCCAGGGTCCACAGTCGAAGACGAGGAAGCCGACGGCGACGCTCCACAGGGATCACCAGGAAGGTCCATGGGAATGGCAGGGCCAGAGACATGGTCAGGAGGAACATCCGACGGCACCGCAACACCCGGAGGAGGGTCTGCAACAAACGGGGGAACGTCGGGTGACACTGGGGGAGCCGCAGCAGCGAACGGGACGTTCACCTCCTCACCCCCGGAGTCCTCCTCCAGAGGGAGCGGCGGGAAATCCTCCTCACGGAACAAGTTCACAGGAGCGACCGGATCAGCAGTACACCCGGCAGCCTGATGCCCCAACAAGCCACACCGGAAGCAAGTACGGGGTTGCCGGGCATAAAACACACGCACATAGTATCCCAACAGCCGGACAGAGCACGGTATGTCCGACCTCAGTCGCATCACGAGGGTCCGAATGTTGGTCTTCACACCCGAATACGTGCCAGACGACAGTGAGTTCATCCGCACACTGACGACGGAGCTGTACCTCTGGAAGAATCGCCGGAGGAGAGTCTCAGGAAACTCCATGGGGGCGTCATGAACACTGACATACGTCACAGCACCACTACGGTCTGAAATGGTCACAGACCCGGTGCCGTCCTGGAGCTGCAAAGTACATCCCTCGTGCCTCCGTAAGAAAGCACGGTTATCTTGAGGTTATCTTGAGATGATTTCGGGGCTTTTAGTGTCCCCGCGGCCCGGTCCTCGACCAGGCCTCCACCCCCAGGAAGCAGCCCGTGACAGCTGACTAACTCCCAGGTACCTATTTACTGCTAGGTAACAGGGGCATTCAGGGTGAAAGAAACTTTGCCCATTTGTTTCTGCCTCGTGCGGGAATCGAACCCGCGCCACAGAATTATGAGTCCTGCGCGCTATCCACCAGGCTACGAGGCCCCTACGGTACACCGCCTCACCCACAAACTTGACAACAATACGGTGAGTAGTTACCAGCTCAATGCCATATACGTCCCCAACCGGGACACGAAGCATGGCACTCAATACCACGTCCACCAGCGGGTATCCAGCACGGCCAGTAAACTCCAAGCCGATGGAGTTTACCCTCACGACAGGGGGAAGATGGCCGCCCATCGTAGAAGCGCCACGTCCACACCACCAGGAACAGCAGGGAGGGTAGAGACACCCACACCCCCTGCCGGCGAAAACGTTAACCACCTCAAACTACCGGAGCGAGCAGGCGACACGTCCTCACTGCACGGTAGCTCATATGGATAAATTAGTACATAATATAGTAATATAGTAATATTTAATCTCAATCTAAAATTGAGATTAAAGTATAAATTGTGTTGAGAAAAAGTAAGAAAAATAATGAAAAATGGGGGGGAACATGGCAGAAAAAAAAACAAAAATACAATTTGGTCAACAAACAGCATTGTTTAAAATCGTAGACATGGGTTGACATTTAGGGGTGAGGTAGGTTACATTGAGTTAATTAGGTAGCACTTAGTTTTTATCTTAAAACTGGTTGGGAGAAGTACAGTATAACATAATTGGGAAGGTCATTCCACATTCGAGGTCCCTTTTTTTTTTTTTTTTTTTTTTTTTTTTTTTATAAAGTACACAAATTACAAGAACACACAAAACAACGCAAACCTGTACACATCAAGTACACCAATGAAGTAACAGTACACAGGAATAAACAGTCTGTACACTAAACAATAACAGTAACCGCAAAACAAACACAAGCGCTGAACAAAATGAAAACGCATTGAAGCAATGGGCTAAACAGTACAGGGAAATAAGTGCTAAAACAGTACATGGAAACAATAGGCTAAACAGTTCATATCTACATAGCAACACAGAACATGGCCAAGAAAATTACATGAAAAATAAATTAACAATAAAGTACATAAATAACATTGAAACACACCTGGAACCAATAACATAAACATACACAGACGTGGATACAGAACCACGTGCACAAAACCACGCCTACCACACACACAGAAGAACAAAGGAGCATAGGATCATACACGCGCTACCCAGGAAAATGATATACACTAAATAAGAAGAAATTATGTACACACACACTAAACACACTCTAAACAACAAGACAAACACACTCATACCACCCACACCACCACGGCACACCACACTGCACCCAAGCACGCAAAATAAAGGGTTACAGGCCAAAGCGAAACACGGCCACAAAAGTAACAGTAGAAAACAGTACAGCAGAAAACCCAGGCCCACGCAGGAGCCAAAACCCCCTCAAAATCACACACCCACACGCATACGGACACAACCGGCACCCGGAGGTACGGAAAACACACCACACACACACAGGAGCAGCAGCATCTCAAGGGGGGAGACACACAAACAAACGCAACCCCCGCCAAGGACACCCCAAGAAGCGGAAAGGGAGCGCATAGCAAAGCAAACCCCGAAACCCCCCAACCCCTCTAAACCCCCCCCCCCCCATCAACACCCCAACCCCACCCAAGACGAGAACATCACCTTGCCACCAAGGCACCCGCCGACCCAAAGGCAACCCCACGAACATAGGCATCTGTGAACCACCGACCAAACTCCTCCGGAAAAGCGCGCTGCAACCACCACCAGGTAAACCGCATGCGCCCCCGTAAAAATCCTAAAATTCGGGCAATCCCAAAACCCTCCCGCCTCCCAACCCACACACAAAACACATAATCAGCAACCAAAACACACAATGTATTACGCACCCGCTGCGGATAAGCCGGAAAATACAAAAACAAAAACTGCAAAACATCACCCCGACAACCCGGACCACAAAACACCTCCAGGACATCCCGAAACCAGTCCACCAACCCCTGTAACCGGACACAAAAATAAAATACATGCACCTGCGATTCACATAAACCACAGTGAACACACGCCCCAGAATCACGCAAGCCAAGCATACACAACCGCTCATTTGTCGCCAGCGACAAATGCAGAACCCGAAACAGCAATTCACGCTGCTGAGGCGCCAAGAACCGCGCCCCCAAACACGACCAGATACCACCCCAATCCCAACACGGGAACAAGCCCTCCACTCGAGGCCGCACCCGGGGCAACAACACCCCATACACAGCCTTGCACGAGAAAGACAGAAACCCAGGATGGCGGCAGAGCTCCCGAAGAATCCCCACGGCCCAAGAATAAACAGGGGGGGTAACCAAGGCCACCTCCTGACAAACCCCCAAATCAACCAAAAACTGAAGCGAAGCGAGCAGAAAAACACACCCAGCGTATTCAACCCCCCACCGAGAGCCAGCCCCCGACGCAACGAGACCCAGAAGAGGGCCTTGGCCTTCGTGAAAACGTCAGGAATGCCAACACCCCCCTCTCTCACCCCTAACACCAACGTCGAACGGCGCACCGGTTGATAACGCCCACACCATACATATCTATACACCACACTCTCCAAACTCAAGGCCTTCCGACGATCCAACGGGAAACATCGAGCCACAAACCAGACACGCGACAAGACCTTACACGCAACAAGCAGTCCCCTCTGATAAATCGTCAAGGGACGACGCGACAAAAGGCCAACTGCAACACCAACCGACCGAGAGACAGCACCCCAATTCCACTCCAAGGAGCGGTCATAGGAGGCAAACCAAGTAATCCCAAGAACCCGAATCGAGGAGACCACCGGAAACCACGACCTATCCCACACCAGGCGGGAGGCCCACTCACCGATCCCCATCAACCCCGACTTCGCCCGATTAAGAACGGCCCCCGTAGCGGACTCAAACCGCAGGAGAACGTCCTGGACAGCTTCAACAGAACCCTCCGAAGCTACAAATAGAATGGTGTCGTCAGCATACCCGCAAACGGGTAGCCGGAGACCGGACGGCAGACAAGGAGGCACGATCAAGGAACACGCTTTCACCGCCCGAAAAAGAGGTTCCTGAAAAATCACATACAAAAGCATGGACATGGGACACCCCTGACGAACGGAACGGCAAATAGGAAAAAATGAGCTAAAAAACCCATTCACACAAACGCGACTGCGACTCCGGACATACAACAAACGGATCCACCCCACAAACACCACCGGAAACCCAAGCCTCTCCATAGCACTAAAAACAAACTCTAAAGACACCCGATCAAAGGCCTTGGACCAGTCCAAGCTGATCATAGCCGCCGAAAGCCGATACTCGGACGCATAGAGAAGCACGTCACGAAGTAAGGCATTGCAATGCATCAGGGCACGGCCAGGCACACCACAAAATTGCTCCATAGAGACCACCGACGCAACGACACCCCGACATCGACGCGCTAAAACCTTAGAAAGAATTTTATAATCAACATTTAAGAGCGTAATAGGCCTCCAATTGGAAAACAACTGCAAATCGCCCGGCTTCGGGAGTAGCCGCACGATCCCGTCACAGAAGGAATCAGGCAGAGCACCCAAACGCAAACACGCCTGCACCACTTCCAAAAGCACCCCCCCCAGCACATCCCAAAAGGTAAGGTAGAACTCAATGGGCAGGCCATCCGCACCCGGCACTCTCCCAGAACGAAACGACCGAACCACCTCCAGGAGCTCCACCGTGGAAACATCCTGCACCAACCGGGCACACTCCGAGCGCGACAAACCGGGGAAGCACCTGTCCAAAAAGGAACCCGCGAGCACACTATCACCATGCACCTCCCCATAGAGTGCCTCCAACTCCCGCCGTGCGGTAAGCAGAACACCCTCTGTGCTAGAAAGCACAGACCCATCAGGCCGCCGAAGGCCCTGGAGAAGAACGGAACCCCTAGCAGCCTTCTCCCTCCCTAAAAGAAAGGGAGAGAGCCTCTCCCCATCCACCCGCTCAGCTACACGAGCACGCACGCGAACACCGTCAGCCAACACCGCACGCAAATCACAAATACGCTCCTTACACTCAGCAATCTCACTAAAGCAGTCAACCCCAGCATTCAACCGCACATATAAAGAAGACAAACGCGCCTGAAGGAACCGCAGCAGACCAAACCTCCCGGCAGCCTCCCGCTTAGCAACAATCCCAAAAAACCTCCGACACTCCACCTTACACCACTCCCACCAAACGAACAAAGAGGAGAAATCAGCCTTCCGGGCAACGATGCCAACCCACCAGGCCCGAAACTGCGCACAAATACGTGGACAACGCAATAACCGACAATTGAGTTTCCACCACCCAGGCCCCACCCGCACCTGACTCCGGACACCAACCCGGACAACCACCATACAATGATCCGAGAAAGCCACCGGGACCGTGCGAAAATCAAAAACCGAACACTCCCCACCAGAAACATAGAACCTATCCAACCTAGAACTCGCCCCACGCGCAGCGAAGGTATACTCCAATGAGCCGCCACACAAAACAGCCGCATCGCGAAACCCGCACGCACGCAAAACCTCAATTAAAGCGGCCGAAACATTCCGAGGGTGATCACTAGAGCAATCCCTCACACACGTAACACAATTAAAATCCCCCCCAAAGATCAAATCCCGCGTATCATGCCGCAGGTATGGCAAAAGCCCCTCCCGAAAAAACAGCTCCCGGTCCTGACGATGCGCCACCCCAGAAGGGGCGTACACTGTCAAGAACGGAATCACAACCCCCAAATACTCAGCCCGAACAAACAAGACCCGCCCATCTTCATCCATTTCCGTGTGAAGCACGGAAATGGATGCCCTCCGCGAAAACAACATCAGCGTTCCCCCAAAGGACGTCCTCGGCGGGTTCAGCACAACATGATACTCAGCACACAACCCCTGCAACACAGACACATCCCGAACATTGTGCTCTTGGATCAGAGCCACATCCACCCGCTGCTCCCGAAGCACATCCACAAGGCCCAATTGGACCGCCAAAGCATTCAGACCACGAACATTCAAAGACGCACAAACAATAGCAGGCGCCATCGAACCCATTAATGACCCCCAGCCCCTCCAGGACCACCAGAGGGCACAGAGCCACCCACTGCAGAGGCGCCGTCAGCATCCTGAGGCTCAAACTGCCGCCGTTCCACCGTCGGGGAATCCACCATAATGCCTGGCCTCTGATCCCGCAGGAGGCGGACAGTGCCGGCATCACCCAGCGAAGCACGCCGAGACCCCGCTGCCACTGACCAGGTATCACCAACGTCCACCACCGACGAGGAATTCTTGCTGCCAACCGGCACTGCATCACTTCCGGAATCCATGTCAGACACAGGAGAATTAGGAGGAGGAGGGGGGGCACCACCCAAGGCACAACTCCGCGAAGCCTCAATCCGTTTGCCAGGGGGCTCTCGACTGCGTGAGCGCGCCCCCGCAACGCGCTTCCGGCGAGGAGCATGGGAGGTCAACGCCCCCTCATGGCACGCACCCGCAGGGGGAGCAGAAGGCGGACTCGCAATGCATGCAACAGGAACGCCGGCACCAACGACGACGCTCCCATCACCCTCAGTGAAAGCATCGCCTACAACGGGAGGCACCGAGACGACACTCCCAACACCTCGCCCATTCACCAACGAAGCACCAGGAACAGGATGCACCTCCACATCCACCGGAAGTAGAAGACGGGAATCAGGAGCAGCCACGTCCTCCACCACAGCTGGCACAGAAGACACGATAGGCACAGACGAACCAGCAGGCACAGCAGTCGCAGGTGCACCACCAGGCACAACAGTCGCAGGTGCACCACCAGGCACAACAGTCGCAGGTGCACCACCAGGCACAGCAGTCGCAGGTGCACCACCAGGCACAGCAGTCGCAGGTGCACCACCAGGCACAGCAGTCGCAGGTGCACCACCAGGCACAGCAGTCGCAGGTGCACCACCAGGCACAGCAGTCGCAGGTGCACCACCAGGCACAGCAGTCGCAGGTGCACCACCAGGCACAGCAGTCGCAGGTGCACCACCAGGCACAGCAGTCGCAGGTGCACCACCAGGCACAACAGGCGCAGGTGCACCACCAGGCACAACAGTCGCAGGTGCACCACCAGGCACAACAGGCGCAGGTGCACCACCAGGCACAACAGGCGCAGGTGCACCACCAGGCACAGCAGTCGCAGGTGCACCACCAGGCACAGCAGTCGCAAGTGCACCACCAGGCACAGCAGACGCAGGTGCACCACCAGGCACAGCAGACGCAGGTGCACCACCAGGCACAGCAGTCGCAGGTGCACCACCAGGCACAGCAGTCGCAGGTGCACCACCAGGCACAGCAGTCGCAGGTGCACCACCAGGCACAGCAGTCGCAGGTGCACCACCAGGCACAACAGTCGCAGGTGCACCACCAGGCACAACAGTCGCAGGTGCACCACCAGGCACAACAGTCGCAGGTGCACCACCAGGCACAACAGTCGCAGGTGCACCACCAGGCACAACAGTCGCAGGTGCACCACCAGGCACAACAGTCGCAGGTGCACCACCAGGCACAACAGTCGCAGGTGCACCACCAGGCACAACAGGTGCAGGTGCACCACCAGGCACAACAGTCGCAGGTGCACCACCAGGCACAACAGTCGCAGGTGCACCACCAGGCACAACAGTCACAGGTGCCCCACCATTCACACCCCCACGCCGAGGACCAGCCAGGGATGCACCATCCTCACGGAGGGGGGGGAAATCCCCCACACTGAATACAGAAGCAGTCTCCAGTCGAGGAATCACACACTGGGCAGCGTCATGGCCCTCCTCCCCACAGCGGAAGCACGTGCGGGCCTGCCCTGGATAGAAAACCCGGAACGGAAGACCACAGCACATAACCTTGGAGGGGATGGGCTCCTTGAGGCGCATATGCAGCGTGCGAGTACCCAGCCGGAGGCCCCGCAGCCGCCCGGCACGAAACAAGTTGTACCGATGACGCAACACCATACCATACCTCGTAAACACAGAAGAAAGCTCCACCTCTGGAAACGTAACAGGTACCCCGTGCACGCTCACAAAGGTCAGTGGACCCCACGGATCAGAGACAGTCACAGACACAGCCGAATGAGGAAGGGGAGCCGTCCGCTCGTTCCAACACCCCACAAACCGCTCGTATCCAGGTGACGTGGCAAACGTCACCGCCACGCGAGTGGGAGAAAATTTCTCGAGACCGAGGAGATCTTTAACATCCACCTGAAGGACATCCAAAAGCGCAGCCGCCACTAGTTCCCAATCCACCGGTGCAGAGAACTCCAGCCGAGCAGTATTCACACGGCGGATGCGGCCACCACCAGCCGCCGCCATATTGCTGACCTCCGCCTCAGTCAGCTGGCGCCCCACAGCAACGAGCAACCACCACCAGTCAGCGACAAACAGCTACTGGCAGCCAGAGCCCGACGTCCACGCCCCCCAGAGGCAGAGGACGCATTCGAGGTCCCTTGATTTGTAAAGCATTTCTAGTTTGACTAAGTCGTACTCTTGGAATATCAAATAGGTATTTGTTTCTGGTGTGGTGCTCATAGGATCTGTTACAACCTTCTAGGAAGCTTTTAAGGTCCGGATTGACATTACAGTTCAGCGTTTTATATATATAAAATACACATGAGAGGATATGCAGTGACTTAATATCTAACATATTCAGAGATTTGAGTAGGGTTACCGAGTGATGTCTGGGGCCAGAGTTAGATATTGTCCTAATAGCAGCTTTGTGTTGAATAATTAGAGGACGTAAATGATTTTGGGTAGTAGAACCCCAAGCACAAATACCATAGTTGAGATAAAAATAGATGAGAGAGTAATAAAGTGTCACCAGGGCAGGTGACACTCTATTACTCTCCAATGCTCCTTACTTTGTTTCCACAGAAGCAAAATAAGGAGCATTGTCTGAGACAATTATGTCTGGCAATCCAAAATTACAAAATGTTTTTCTTAGTAATTCACAAGTTACAGATGATGTGGTGGAATTACACACATGCACATCCAGAAATTTGGTGTATGAATCCACCACCACCAGGTAATATTTGTTATCCATGGGTCCCCCATAATCTACATGAAGTCTAGACCAGGGTTTTCCAGTGCATGGCCAAGAAAGTACTGGGGCCTGTGGTTTCTGATAATTCTTAAAGCAAATATGATAATTTTTTTGTTACCTCAGCAATATCCTGGTCTATTTTTGGCCACCAAACCCAACTTCTAGCTTCTACTTTCATAGCATTTATGCCATTATAGCCTACATGCAGCTGTTCCAAAATCTTACATCTCAGTTCCCCAGGCACCACCACTCTATTCCTATACAAGAGTACATCCTGGTGAATACTAAGGTCAGCCTTCACTGCAGCATACTCTGACAATAATAAATTATCATTCCAACCATATTTGACATATTTCATCAACAGACTTAATTTGGGATCTCTACAGTTGCCTTCCTAATAGTCTGGAATGAAATATCCTCAAAAGACATAGATTCCAGCAGGTTAACATACTCCACTGGAATACTGGAATTTAATTCTTCTGTCACAGGCAATCTATTTAATGCATCAGCTACTACATTATCTTTGCCTGGCTTCTTCTTCTTGAGGTTATCTTGAGATGATTTCGGGGCTTTAGTGTCCCCCTAAACTCTAAACTCATACATACTAAACTCATTCATAATGCTTAAACTCTAAATCATACTCAAACTGCGAAAGTAGTAATGCCCATCTTTGAATTCTAGCATTGGCATTAACTGGAATCTGCTTACCTCTGCAAAACAATCCATGCAGGGGTTTATGGTCTGTTCTAGCAAGAAATTTCCTCCCCAGCATAAAATACCTCAGTTTTTTTACAGCATATACCAAAGCTAAGGCTTCTTTATCTAACTGAGAATAATTCTGTTCCGCAGGAGATAATTTCTTGCTAGCAAAATATACTACTTTATCCTGACCATCTACTTCCTGTAATAATACACAACCCACCCCTACTGGGGAAGTATCTACCTCCAGTTTTAATGGGAGTCTACCTGTAAAATTAGTGAGCACTGGAGAATTGATCAATTCCTGCTTAATATTCCTGAATGCATTTTCCTCTCTTGCTGCCCACTTAAATCTAGCCCCTTTTTTCAACAATTCATACAAGGGTGCTAATTTTTTTGAAAAGTTCTTCACGAACTTACAAAAATATGTAACCATCCAAACAAAAGACTGTACTTCCCCAACTGATGTTGGGGCTGGGGGAGTACATAATATAGCGGCTTTTGTAGCGGCTATAATAGCCGCTACAAAAATGTAGCGGCTATTATAGCCGCTACATTTTTGTGAGGAGTTAAGCCCTTACCTGAAATATGGTACCCCAGGTATTCAATGGCATTGGTCTTCAACGTTGTTTTTCCCTTATTAATCTTCACAACATGATTTTGCAAAAGATTCAAAACTTGTTCTAATCTAGCATCATGCTCTTCCTCATTCTCCCCGCATACAATAATGTCATCTAAAAAACTAGCCACACCTTCAATGTTTACTAACAACTGGGACATGAATCTCTGAAAAATTGCTGGAGACGAGGAGAGTCCAAAAGGAAGTCTTTTATACTTAATTAAATAACCCCTTGTGGGTATTAATCACTAACAATTTCTGGCTCTCCTCCTCTACAGGAATTTGCAAGTAAGCATCTTTCAGGTCAATCTTAGAAAAAAATGCCCCCTTGCAGACCACTGACAACAACTCATCTATCTTAGGTAAAGGGTACTTCTCACAGTGTATGCGGTTGTTCAGTTCCTTGAAGTCTGCACAGATTCTCAAGGATTTCCGATCTGCCTTCAACACTGGTACAATTGGGGCTGCCCACTCACTATGTGTAATTGGCTCTAAGATGCTTTCTGCCACATGCTTTTCCAGGGCTGATTCTACCAATTGGTTGTAATGAAATGGCACTGTTCTTGCTTTGAAAAATTTAGGTGATGCCCCACTTTTCAGGTGAATTTTTGCCACCATACTATTAATTGGCTTATCTGCCTCCACTGAATATTTATCTAACATTTGTTCGGCACTTTTAATTGTTTTAACTATCGACAATTCATCTAGGCCCGCCAAGAAAAGTCCCACTTTTTCCATGAAATCCTTACCACATAGGCTAGGATTATGTGAATCCACTACATAAAAATCCTGGACAATTTCTTTTCCATTATAACCTACTTTTGCCGACACCTTGCCATAGACCTTAATCGGTACATTATCATAAGCACTTAATGATTTTTTACCAGGTTTTACATTCAGTTGCAAGGTATCTGCCCAATCTCTAGACAATGTTGACACTGCAGCACCAGTGTCCAGTTCCAAGGGAACTAACTTCCCTTTAATTACAAAATTCACCACTTGTGACTTCACTAAACATACCTTTTCTTTCACCGAGTAATGTCTGCTTTCCTCACCTGCAGCTTCTTCAGACGGTTTACCTTCCTCTACTGCCTTGACCACAGTACCACTACCTCTTCCTCCTGCATTCCCTGGTCGTCTCCTCTCCCAGGCCTTGCTGTTCCTGTTCAGATATTCCCTACACACTCTCTGCAAGTGTCCCTCCTTGTTACAAAAGTTGCATATATAGGCACGAAACTTGCACTTGCTACTTATGTGATTGTATCCACAGTGTGTACATCTGGTCTGGCTCTGTACGACCATAATTTCCTGAGTAGAAGTCTTACTTCCAAAAGCCCTTTCCAGGTTCAATATCGTCTCGAGCACCGTCCATGAAGTCATCGATTGTAGATCCAAATTTTCTGCCACCAAGTTAGGGAAATAATTCTCCTTTTCCACTGCCATGAACAACTGGTCCCTAACCCTGCCGTCCAACTGTTCTCCGAAGTTGCAGTGGTTAGCCAAAGCCTTCAATCCCGCAAATAAATCCTGTACGGATTCCTGCTGCTTTTTTGTCCTCTTCTGGAAATCCATCAAACTCCTGTGATATGATGGTTTCACCACATACTGACGTTTAAGCAGAGCAATCAGGTCTATATAGGTCTTTGTGTGAGGTAGCTCCGGTGCACACAAATTTCCGAGAACACTATATGCTTTAGAACCCAGTGAAACTAAGAGTACCGCTTTCTTGATGGCGTCCTCCTTAATCTCCCGGTACTGAAAATTTGCTTCCAGCAGGCTGAGCCACAGGTCCAACGAGATCTTGGCAGTGTTTAACGGCTCGATTGACATGGTAGCCATGGCCACGGTGGTAGCACACTCCACTGATGTATGCAAAGCGTCCACTCGTCCACACGACGTACCCTGCTCTCACTTGATCCTCACACCACGTCTCGTACCCAGGCTCTCTGCCAGAGATGCTTAATCCTCGTCGCCACTGTTATGGTTGTCAGAAGAGAAACAATCTTCGTCCACACGGTTTTATTCTCCGCTAGTAACAACCACAAAACAATTATCAGGTACATGAAATATTATTAACAAGATCATAAACAAAAGAGCATCTGCTCCAAACATGCTACCTCCAACATCTGTAGTACTCAATCCCAATAGTCCCTAAAGTTCCTTAGGAGGCCTATAGGGTCTGTGGTGAAGGCTGTGGGGATGGAATATTCCATCCTAGTAAAGAGATCCCCCAGGGCCCCCACCCTATTAATTAAGTGGGGAGTGTCTATAACATTCCCCTCATCTGAGGAATTTTCAGCACTTATTAGGTCATAATCTCGTTTGTTGTCATGAGGTCTAAGACCACTAGGACCTGCCTGAGAGATGTCACCACCATCACCATCACTCATCACTTCCTCTCCCCTCCCCCTCCCCACCATTTGCATTGGACTGTCTAACCCCACCACCACCTAAGGAGCTATTGCCACGCTGTGCTTTGTCATGTTCCTCTACTACCTGACCCTGTGATGTCTTTACCTGCTTCTGAACCATCCCTGGAAAATAATAATAATAACAATAATAATAATAATAATAATAATAATAATAATAATTATAATAATAAAAGGCAACACCCCCACCCCACTAAACCCCATGACATAAGCTATCAAAAAAGCTTCTTAAGAGAAATAAAGGTGGTGAGGGGTTTATTCACTCACCATGGGGACATGTTTGTAGATGTTCAGAGGCCAAGTCCTCACACAGAGAGGCATTACAACTATCACAAGCGAATGTGTGATGAGGTCTCAAGGTGGTATTACCACATAGGAGACATATGAACCCATCTTCTCTGGTAGGAAGGGTAGACGAGTGATATTTACCTCCTATCAAGGAAATAGTGTATAAATATATATATACACTCACTCTCCCACACTCATGATGATAGGGAAACCATCTTAATATTTCTCATTTGAAATAAATATCCATAAATAATAAAAAAATAATAAAAAAATAAGGTCATACCTCCACCACAGGTTCTCCTGTGATCGCCACTAGACTGCACACAGGCAGTTTCCCTACAGAAGAGTCATCTATAAGTTGTGTGCACAAAGAGAGCTGATGAGCCCCATCCACAGATCCTACAAATATCTCCAGCTTGCAACATCACGCCTTCACCTAGAATAAATATATAAATATATATATATATATATATATTGGTGTATACTGGCAGCAGGTTTTCTTTCAAACATGTTTCATTGAATATGACCGCATATTCTGTATTTATTATTTTCTGGTTTAGGGCTTCTATCCCTCTAACTATTCATCCTAAGTGACGACTCCAAATTTCAACGAATCACGAGGAACCCCGTAGAAGACCTTAAGCGGAAAGTAAACAAAACAATTACAGCAATCAACGCAAAGAAAATAAACATTTCAATAAACATTTCAATAAACTCCAAGGCGACTATGGCTTAGGATATGCCTACGGCAATGTTAAGACGCATAAACCAGGCAACCCACTACGCCCTATAATCAGCCAAATACCAACCCCAACTTATCACCTGACAAAAAAACTCAATGAACTCCTAACTCCATACACTTCAAGTAAGTTTAGTCTACAATCATCAGCAGATTTCCTAGAATTGATCAAATCTACCCAGCCCGATGGAATCATCGCTTCCCTGGACGTTGAATCCCTTTTTACCAACGTCCCAGTCGACACAACCATAGGAATGATACTGGACAGAGTATACAGAGACGAGAGCACCCCCAAATTAGACATACCTGAGCCACACTTGAAAAGTCTTCTCGAAGCATGTACAAAGGAAGCCCCTTTCATCAGTCCACAAGGAGACATGTATTTACAGATAGACGGAGTAGCAATGGGCTCCCCCTTAGGAGTTTTATTTGCTAATTTTTATATGGGAACCATCGAAGATAGGGTCTTCAGTAGCAGACAAAAACCAACTGTATACTGCCGTTATGTAGATGACATATTCGTAATAGTAAAAGACTCAGATGAACTAATTGACCTAAAAAGACACCTAGAGAGAGAGTCAGTACTCCGATTTACACATGAAAATAGTGAAAATAACAGTCTGCCATTCTTGGATGTACTAATAACAAAAACAGGAACCTCTTTAAGCACCAACGTATATACCAAGCCCACCAACATAGGATTATGCCTGAACGGTAGAAGTGAGTGCCCCCAAAGATACAAAGCCAGTGTTCTCAATGCTTATATTCGTCGAGCGCTTACCCACTGCTCTGAATGGAGCAACGTGAGTAGAGAGTTTGAAAGAGTAACTCAGGTATTGGTGAACAACGGATATAGCAACGCGGAAATAAACGCTGCTATAAGAAGACACTTGGACCGTTGGTATAATTCAGAACCTAGAACAGAAACCACAACACCCCCAATAAAATTATATTACAAATCAACCATGCACAGTGAACATATAAAAGAGGAAAGAATAATGAAAGAAATAATCCGTAAAGGAGTAAAAAGCACTACTCCTAACCAAAACATAAACCTGATAATATTCTACAAAACCAAGAAGACTTCCGAACTCCTTATCAAAAACAGCCCGAAGCCGACGGAGAACCCTCTACAGCAGTCAAGCGTTGTATACATGTACACTTGCCCCCACGAAGGATGTAACCTTCAATGTAAGTACATAGGTATGACGTCGACCAAGCTGACGAGGCGTTTGACATGCCATCTTCAATCTGGTGCCCCTAGGAATCACATGAGACAAGCCCATGACATTACTCTAACAAGAGAAATGTTGAACAAGAATACTTGCATAATAGACAAAACCCAAGATTCAAGAAGATTACAAATTCTTGAGGCAATTCACATAAGAATAGAGCGACCTACCATGAACACCCAAATCACGGAACTATTTACTCTACCCACCATGAGAGTAAGGACAAGACAAGAACATATCGATGCCAACACAGAAGACAATGTCCAACATAACAGGCCAATTACACTGGATTAATCTTTGTGTTTAGATAGGAGATGCCTCGTATGGGCCAATAAGCCTTCTGCAGCCCCTATGTTTATCCCTTATGTATCCCCCCATGTTTTTCACCTTCATTGTATTATCACCTGACCTAATGCGGGTATAAAATCAACTAGTATTGTAAGATTGTTCACTTGAGAATGAACCATGGAGGTTCGAAACGTCGTGCAAATTATACAAATAAGTTTAATACACTCTATAGTAAATCACTTCTTTTCTTCACCTTAAAAGTACGAAAATGAGTTTTGGAGAACTCCTATTCCAATTAAGCCCTGATGCTAAGAAAATAGTTAGAGGGATAGAAGCCCTAAACCAGAAAATAATAAATACAGAATATGCGGTCATATTCAATGAAAAAAAAAAAAATATATATATATATATATATATATATATATATATATATATATATATATATATATATATATATATATATATATATATATATATATATATATATATATATATATACATATATATATATATATATATTGGTGTATACTGGCAGCAGGTTTTCTTTCAAACATGTTTCATTGAATATGACCGCATATTCTGTATTTATTATTTTCTGGTTTAGGGCTTCTATCCCTCTAACTATTTTCTTAGCATCAGGGCTTAATTGGAATAGGAGTTCTCCAAAACTCATTTTCGTACTTTTAAGGTGAAGAAAAGAAGTGATTTACTATAGAGTGTATTACACTTATTTGTATAATTTGCACGACGTTTCGAACCTCCATGGTTCATTCTCAAGTGAACAATCTTACAATACTAGTTGATTTTATACCCGCATTAGGTCAGGTGATAATACAATGAAGGTGAAAAACATGGGGGGATACATAAGGGATAAACATAGGGGCTGCAGAAGGCTTATTGGCCCATACGAGGCATCTCCTATCTAAACACAAAGATTAATCTAGTGTAATTGGCCTGTTATGTTGGACATTGTCTTCTGTGTTGGCATCGAAATGTCCTTGTCTTGTCTTCTAAGGACAAGGACATCGAAATGTCCTTGTCTTGTCTTGTAAGGACAAGACAAGAACATTTCGATGCCAACACAGAAGACAATGTCCAACATAACAGGCCAATTACACTGGATTAATCTTTGTGTTTAGATAGGAGATGCCTCGTATGGGCCAATAAGCCTTCTGCAGCCCCTATGTTTATCCCTTATGTATCCCCCCATGTTTTTCACCTTCATTGTATTATCACCTGACCTAATGCGGGTATAAAATCAACTAGTATTGTAAGATTGTTCACTTGAGAATGAACCATGGAGGTTCGAAACGTCGTGCAAATTATACAAATAAGTGTAATACACTCTATAGTAAATCACTTCTTTTCTTCACCTTAAAAGTACGAAAATGAGTTTTGGAGAACTCCTATTCCAATTAAGCCCTGATGCTAAGAAAATAGTTAGAGGAATAGAAGCCCTAAACCAGAAAATAATAAATACAGAATATGCGGTCATATTCAATATATATATATATATATATATATATATATATATATATATATATATATATATATATATATATATATATTTTGGTAGCAGTCTTTCCTGTAGACATATATTATTAAATATGACCGAAAAAGTAAGATTAATAATTCTAACACGAATTTTCTCGATCTTTCGTACGTTTCTTTTCACTGTTGGTGGTAATTCAAAAATCAATTCTCCAAAATTCATTTTTATTTCTAGTCTGACGCGACACTTGAGCGCGTTTCGTAAAACTTATTACATTTTCAAAGACTTTAGCTTACACATACACAACTGAATAGAACTTACACATCTTCGATTTGTTTATATCTACATTTGAGTGAGGTGGATGGGGTGAGGTGGTATTAATAGGGTATTAAATTCCTAAACACAAGACAGAACACGAAACAATGGGTTTTGAATGGAAGTGATTTGTAGAAAGCCTATTGGTCCATATTTCTTGATGCTTCTATATTGGAGTGGAGTCTTGAGGTGGGTAGAATATAGTTTCGCATTAATTGGCTGTTGATTGCTGGTGTTGACTTCTTAATGTGTAGTGCCTCGCAAACGTCAAGCCGCCTGCTATCGCTGTATCTATCGATGATTTCTGTGTTGTTTACTAGGATTTCTCTGGCGATGATTTGGTTGTGGGAAGAGATTATATGTTCCTTAATGGAGCCCTGTTGCTTATGCATCGTTAAACGCCTAGAAAGAGATGTTGTTGTCTTGCCTATATACTGGGTTTTTTGGAGCTTACAGTCCCCAAGAGGGCATTTGAAGGCATAGACGACGTTGGTCTCTTTTAAAGCGATCTGCTTTGTGTCTGGAGAGTTTCTCATGAGTAGGCTGGCCGTTTTTCTGGTTTTATAGTAAATCGTCAGTTGTATCCTCTGATTTTTGTCTGTAGGGATAACGTTTCTATTAACAATATCTTTCAGGACCCTTTCCTCCGTTTTATGAGCAGTGGAAAAGAAGTTCCTGTAAAATAGTCTAATAGGGGGTATAGGTGTTGTGTTAGTTGTCTCTTCAGAGGTTGCATGGCGTGTCACTTTCCTTCTTACGATGTCTTCGACGAAACCATTGGAGAAGCCGTTGTTGACTAGGACCTGCCTTACCCTACAGAGTTCTTCGTCGACTTGCTTCCATTCTGAGCTGTGGCTGAGAGCACGGTCGACATATGCGTTAACAACACTCCTCTTGTACCTGTTTGGGCAGTCGCTGTTGGCATTTAGGCACATTCCTATGTTCGTTTCCTTACTGTAGACTGCAGTGTGGAAACCTCCGCTCTTTTCCATGACTGTTACATCTAGAAAGGGCAGCTTCCCATCCTTTTCCATCTCGTAAGTGAAACGCAGCACGGAACTCTGCTCAAATGCCTCCTTCAGCTCCTGCAGATGTCTGACGAAACGCGCTCAAGTGTCGCGTCAGACTAGAAATAAAAATGAATTTTGGAGAATTGATTTTTGAATTACCACCAACAGTGAAAAGAATCGTACGAAAGATAGAGAAAATTCGTGTTAGAATTATTAATCTTACTTTTTCGATCATATTTAATAATATATGTATACAGGAAAGACTGCTACCAAAATATACTAATATATATATATTTTATTTTATTTTATTTTATTTTATTTTATTTATATATATACAAGAAGGTACATTGGGTTTGTGAGAATACATTGGATAGTACAGTAATTACATTCTTGTAAAGCCACTAGTACGCGCAGCGTTTCGGGCAGGTCCTTAATCAAGCAGATAATATTAAGTAGGTAAGTTCAATCAGAATTGATAAATGATAAAGATACATTACAAGAGAAAAATGAGATGAGAGAGATAAGTAAGTATATTAAAGCACATTGTTATATTAAAGCTCTGATTGATTACATTGACAGCTTGATTAGTAATTTAAACAAGATTAATAGACACCGTACAGCAGATTGACAGCACATATAAGACAGCAATGATCACAATGGTAAAGATGTTCAGAATGGGTACATAGAGATTGGGAGACTAAGTAGCAAAAGATACAGATAAACAAGATTTATAAACACCATACAACAGATTGGCAGCACATATAAGAAAACAGCAATGATCACAATGGTAAAGATGTTCAAATTGGGAACAAAAAGGTTGGGAGATTGGGTAGCAATTGATACAGTGCAATTTTAAGGCAAAAAGTGAAAAACTATGAAGATGAAATTAGGTACTTTTTAGTATTGATTTTGAATGATGTAAAAGTTGGACAGCTTTTCAATTCAGTAGGGAGTGAGTTCCATAAACTGGGTTCCTTTATTTGCATAGAGTGTTTACACAGATTAAGTTTAACTCTGGGGATATCGAAGAGATATTTATTTCTGGTGTGGTGATAATGGGTCCTATTACATCTGTCCAGGAAGAGTTTCAGACAAGGATTTGCATTTAAGAACAGGGTTTTGTAAATGTAGTTGACACAAGAGAATTTGTGGAGTGAGATTATGTTTAGCATGTTTAGGGAGTTAAATAAGGGGGCTGTGTGTTGTCTGAAAGCAGAATTTGATATTATTCTGATAGCAGATTTTTGCTGTGTGATGATGGACTTGAGGTGGTTTGCAGTGGTTGAACCCCATGCACAGATACCATAGTTGAGATAGGGATAGATTAGTGCATAATATAGAGAGATGAGAGCAGAGTTAGGAACATAATATCTGATTTTGGAGAGTATACCAACTGTTTTAGAGACTTTCTTAGTTATGTGTTGTATGTGGGTACTGAAGTTGAGTCTCTTGTCTAGGAATATGCCAAGAAACTTTCCATCATTTTTATTGCTAATGTTTACATTGTCACTCTGAAGCTGAATTGCATTTGTAGATTTGCTTCCAAATAGGATGTAGTAGGTCTTTTCTATGTTAAGTGTTAGTTTGTTGGTTGACATCCATAAGTGGACTTTTTTTTAGTTCATTATTAACAACATCATTTAGTGTATGTGGGTTGGGGTTGGAGTAAATGAGGGTAGTATCATCAGCAAACAAAATAGGTTTCAGAATGTTAGAGACATTAGGCAGATCATTAATGTATATAAGAAATAGAAGGGGTCCCAAGATGCTGCCCTGTGGCACTCCAACGGTTATTGGTAGAATGGGAGAGATTATATTATTGATGGCTACACATTGGCGTCTATCACTAAGATAGGATTGGATATAGTCCAGTGCATGGCCTCGGATTCCATAATGATGGAGTTTACATAAGAGATAATCGTGATTAACAGTATCAAAGGCCTTTCTCAGGTCAATGAAGAGTCCAATTGGAAACTCATTTTTGTCAAGGGCTGAGTAAATTATATCAAGGAGACTAATAATTGCATCGTTGGTACTCTTTTGAGAGCGGAAGCCAAACTGACAGGGGCTAAGAATGTCGAATTTTACGAGATAGGAGTAGAGCTGTTTGTAGATAATTTTTTCAAATATTTTTGATAGTATGGGTAGGTTCGATATTGGTCTGTAGTTGTTTATATCTGACGGATTACCTCCTTTATGAACTGGTGTTACTCTTGCTTTTTTAAGGATATCAGGGAAGGTATGACACTCAAGGGATTTGTTGAACAGCAGAGCTATAGGTGGCGCAAGGGCATGGGAGGTGCTCTTGTATACAACGGATGGGATTTCATTGATGTTCCCAGCTTTGGTTTTTAGTGAGTGTATGATGGACACAACATCTGACGGGCTGACTGGTGAGAGGAGAAGAGAGTTTGGATAGCTGCCTGAGAGATATGTGTTGATATGTGTCTGAGTCTGTGGGATTTTACTTGCAAGGTTAGCACCAATCGATGAAAAGAAGCTATTAAATTCATTCGCCATTTCTAAGTCAGATGACAGTGTAAGGCCATCCTTAGAGAGTGTTATCTGGTTGTGGGAGTGTTGTTTAGTTCCCAGGATGTTAGAGATGGTATTCCATGTGCTTTTCATGTTGCCTTTTGCTTCTTTGAATCTAGTCGACAAAACATAACCAATCCCGACCTATAAAATCAAAGATTTAAACAACGAGCCGGTCAGTGGCATGTTTTATGAGCAAGAATTGATTCCAACATCCCTTCCGGACTATTTTCCCATAACGATATTACAATCTAGGAAAACATCGAAAGGACACAGAGAATATTTCGTCAAGTGGAGAGGGTACCCAGATTCTAGCAATAGCTGGATTAAAGCTCAAGACATCGTCAAATTTAACAAAAAATGACAGTTCATCAGGACTCTCTCGTAGAGAAACACCATCCACTGCTATTTTTATTAAGCAATTTATCACCCAAGAAGCGGGATAAACTAATCAAGGCTTTAAAACGACAGGAAATTGAATCAATTTGTGAAATTTTTGCCAATTTTCTGAAACGAAACATCCCTGTTCAACCACAGATAATTAATGGCTTACAGAGGTTACAGAATGACATTCGTTCTGAAGCACGTAAGAAAACTCCGCTGTACAAAAAGACGAACATTCTAACCTCTAGGCGAGGTGGAGCTATATTGGCAGCTCTGTTACCTTTGGCTGTATCATTAATTTCCTCCCTAATAAAGTAATTACGTAAATAAGTAATGAGAGAAAAAATGGTGAAAGAATATTGTCTGGTACCACGACTCATTGCCGAAAAATATTTATTTAATAAAAACAAGAACATACCATCTCCTCTTAATGTGGTGGGTCAGCTCTCTTCCGCCGGGGGTGATGGTGAAAGTAAGTCCTTCCCTTTAAGGGGGCATCTGGTTGGCATCTGGGTCCAAAAATGCAAAAATGAAAACTCGTTCGATTTCAATCAAACTTTTTTGACAAGTTCTATATGAAAAGTATTTCATCTGGTCCAAGTTTCAGCATCGTAGCATAAATAGGAAGGGAGAAAAAAAATATTGAAGTAGTTGTGAAAATTATGCGAAAATGGTCAAAATCGATTATCAATCAAAAGTGTCAACTGAAATCATAGCTACGACTCTTTGCTATCACAATAGCATATATTAAACAAATATTATAATTAGTTTAATTGGAAAAAAATTTTAAGGAAAAAAAAGGATATTTTTTTCAATATTTTTTTTTTTTTTATAATAATAATAATAATAATAATCTTTATTTAGGTAAGGTACATACATAAAGAGATTTACAAAGTTTGTTGGCTTTATAGATAGAGCTAGAACATACAATGCCTAAAGCCACTATTACGCAAAGCGTTTCGGGCAGGAAAAACATTAATGACTACAGCTTAAAACTAATGGGTAAAAAGAAAAGATGTGATGAGTACATATAAAAAATAGAGGTAAAAGAGGGGGGAACATTGTTGAAAAAGCAGCACAAATACAATTACAAATTATTACAGAAAATTACATTCAAACAGCGTTGATTTGAAAAACAAAAAATATACATGGGTTGACAACAGGGGGGTAAGGTGGGTTACATGGAATTTATTAGGTATAGCTTCGTTTTTAACTTAAACTGGTTGAGAGAGGTACAGTCTTTTCATTTTTTTTCGGGCGATTTGCATCAAACTTACACACCTAACTGTACGTAAGCCTATCTGAAAGGATGCCAATTTTGGAGAAAATTGGTTGATGTCAACCTCAGCCACAGATTTTAGAACCTTAGACTTTATTCATTTCTGTTTTTTTTTTTCAATTGACACAAACGTTTACAAAACTGATTCATTTTTTATTCAATTTATATGAAACTTACACAGTATATGTGGAGGGCATGTCTCTACATTGGGGGGCTTTTATTTTTCTCTAAGTTCATTTATTGATTTTATAATAGCAATAAACATGCCATATTTGCAAAAAAAATTTGGGGAACTTTGAACATTTGTATTAGGAAAACTAAAGATGTTTTGGAAATTCTAAAGCCCCAAATCCTTTATTATATGCTGTGTCAGAAAAGTGTCACAGAATAATTATATTTGAAAAGTGTGTTCTGAAGTGTGGACTTGAAAATGTGTAAAAAACGTTGAAAAAAAAAACTCCCTTTCTATTTACGCTGCAGTACTGAAACTTGGGACAATTTCAGCACTTTTCATATACAACTAGAAAATTAATATTGGTTGACATTGAACAACTTTCATCTATAATCCTCAGACGCCCCCTTAAAAAACGAAAGCAAATGGTGCAATTCAGGTGATAATGTTGGTGGTAGCTGTAACCACCTCTCCTGTGACTCTAGCGGCGGTGATGGGGGAGTGGGGGAAGTGGACACTCCCCCCACTCGCCCGACAACAACAGCTTGTGGGCGGTGTTGCCACGGTAGCTCCTGTGATTCTTATAACCCCGCCAGACGGGCGGGGCTGATCAGACAACCTTAAATGTCATTGACCCCACCGCCACCATCGACGTGGTGGCGTGGCTGGGCGGTGCGACCGTTACCTTACCTTGAGGTTACCTTGAGGTGCTTCCGGGGCTTAGCGTCCCCGCGGCCCGGTCGTCGACCAGGCCTCCTGGTTGCCGGACTGATCAACCAGGCTGTTGGACGCGGTTGCTCGCAGCCTAACGTATGAGTCACAGCCTGGTTGATCAGGTATCCTTTGGAGGTGCTTATCCAGTTCTCTCTTGAACACTGTGAGGGGTCGGCCAGTTATGCCCCTTATGTGTAGTGGAAGCGTGTTGAACAGTCTCGGACCTCTGATGTTGATAGAGTTCTCTCTCAGAGTACCAGTTGCACCTCTGTTTTTCAACGGGGGTATTCTGCACATCCTGCCATGTCTTCTGGTCTCATGTGATGTTATTTCTGTGTTCAGGTTTGGGACCAGCCCCTCTAATATTTTCCACATGTAAATTATTATGTACCTCTCCCGCCTGCGCTCAAGGGAGTACAGTTTTAGGCTCTTTAGTCGGTCCCAATAGTTTAGATGTTTTACTGAGTGGATTCTAGCAGTAAAGGATCTCTGCACGCTCTCCAGGTCAGCAATTTCTCCAGCTTTGAAAGGTGCTGTCATTGTGCAGCAGTACTCTACTCTAGAGAGCACAAGCGTTTTGAAAAGTATCATCATCGGTATAGCATCTCTAGTGTGAAAAGTTCTTGTTATCCAACCTGTCATTTTTCTTGCAGTTGTGACGGCTACTTTATTGTGTTCTTTAAAGGTAAGGTCTTCCGACATGAGTACACCCAGATCCTTTACATTGCCTTTTCGTTCTATGTTATGATTTGCCTGAGTTTTGTACGTGGTTTCCGTTTTTATATTTTCATTTTTTCCATAGCGCATGAGCTGGAACTTATCTTTGTTAAACACCATATTATTTTCTGTAGCCCATAGAAAGACCTGATCTACATCTGACTGGAGGTTCGCTGTGTCCTCTATGTTGCCTACTCTCATGAAGATCCTAGTGTCATCTGCAAAGGATGATACAGTGCTATAGGTTGTGTTCTTGTCTATGTCCGAAATGAGGATGAGAAAAAGTACTGGAGCAAGCACAGTACCCTGGGGGACTGAGCTCTTCACGGTTGATGGGCTGGATTTTATTTTGTTGACTATTACACATTGGGTTCTGTTGGTCAGGAAATTGTAGATCCATCTGCCTATTTTTCCGGTAATTCCTTTTGAACGCATTTTATGTGCAATAACACCATGGTCACATTTATCAAAAGCTTTTGCGAAATCTGTGTAAATTGCATCCGCGTTATGTTTGTCTTCCATAGCATCTAATGCCATATCATAGTGGTCCAGCAACTGCGACAGGCAAGAGCGCCCTGTTCTGAAACCATGTTGTCCGGGGTTATGGAGTTGCTGTGATTCCATGTATTTTGTGATTTTACTTCTTAACACTCTCTCAAAAATTTTTATGATGTGCGATGTTAGCGCTATCGGTCTGTAATTTTTTGCCTCTGCCTTATTTCCTCCTTTATGAAGTGGTGCTATCTCTGCTGTTTTTAGTATATCAGGAATAACGCCAGTATCTAGGCTTTGTCTCCACAGAATGTGGAGGGCCTGCGATAGTGGTTTTTTACAGTTCTTTATGAATATGGAGTTCCAAGAAACCGGGCCTGGTGCAGAGTGCATAGGCATACTGTTTATGGCTTCTTCCAAATCCAGTGGGGATAGGGTGACGTCTGATATATGATTTGATGTTGGTATCGTATCCATGAAAAATTCGTATGGGTTATCAATCTTTAGTGTATTTAATGGCTCGCTGAAAACAGAGTCGTACTGCGTCCTCAGTAGCTCGCTCATTTCTTTGTTGTCATCGGTGAAAGTTCCATCTCCCTTTCGCAGGGGCCCGATACTAGATGTGGTTTTTTATCTTGATTTTGCATAGGAGAAAAAATATTTCGGATTTCTTTCTATTTCACTGATGGCCTTTTGCTCTCTTTGCCTCTCCTGGGTTTTGTATGATTCTTGTAGCTTCCGTTCAATTGTTTCTATTTCTCTACCTAACCTTCTTCGCCGTTCTTGAGATAGGGTGCGACTCTCAAGTTGTTCCGCGATTCGTTTTCTTCACCTATATAGGGAACGACGTTTCCGTTCCAATCTGCATCTCTTCCTCTTTTTTCTTAGAGGTATGCGGTTTGAACATATTTCTAGTGCTACTGAGCTTATTTTTTCCAGGCACTGGTTCAGGTTTGCATTTTCTAGCTGTTCTTCCCAGTTTATTTCTGTGAAGTCCTGGTCTATTTGCTCCCAGTTTATCTGTTTATTATTGAAGTTGAATTTGCTGAAATCTCCTCCACCGGGAATCTGGACTGGTTTTGAAGGTCTACTCCCCATGGTTGTCATAACTTCAATTAAGTTGTGATCTGAGTAACAGGTATTTGTAATCATTATGTTCCTGATCAATTCATCATTATTAGTGAAAATGAGGTCCAGCGTGTTCTCCTTCCTAGTTGGTTCTACTATTTGCTGGTTTAAGGCAAACCTGTCGCACATCCGTAGCAGGTCATTTGCATGTGCCTGTTCATTTAGGCTACTTCCTGGTATTCTTTCTGATATTACTGTATTAGCCAGGTGCTTCCATTTCAGGTGCCGTAGGTTGAAGTCCCCAAGCAGGATGAAGTTCGGAGCTGGATTTGTGAGGTTTTCCAAGCAGTGTTCTATTTTCATTAGTTGGTCTTTAAACTGCTGAGGGTTTGCCTCCGGTGACTTATATACAAGGACAATAACTACATTTAAAATCTCTATTTTGATTATCAGCACTTCCACCATATCATTTGAGGTGTTTAGCAGCTCAGTACAGATGAGTGTGTCTTTGATGTAGAGGCTGACCCCACCCTGAAGCCGGTGTTTCCTATCACATCTGAAAAGATTGTACTCTGAGATCCATATTTCACCATCATGGTAGTCCTTTGTGTGGGTTTCTGTTAGGGCTGCAAACACTGCATTTGCCTCATGAAGGAGACCATCTATAAATTTAACTTTGTTGGTTTTGCGTGTTTTTATACCCTGGATGTTGGCAAATATAAATGATGTTATCGTGTTAGTGGAAGTGCTGGAAGCCTTACTTGGTGTTAATATCTGAGGCTCTGGTAAGGAGGCTACTGTGTTTGCGTCCAGGGTGTGTTGTTTTGGAAGTGATTCGTCCAGTTTTGGTAGTAGGACGGGTGTTGTCTGGTGTAGTACCTGTGTGCTTGGTAATTTGAATTCCAGTCTTGTGGGTATCTCCATTCCCCTCTGTAATCCTGTAGTGGCTCCATCTGACTGTTCCTCTCTCTTATATTTACTACTCTGTTTCTGCCTTCCTCTAAAAAATTTCCAGTAGTGTCATATTGATCTTCCCGTCTATAACGCTCTGTACCTCTCACATGGAATTCCGGACACTGAAGATTTTAGCATTTTTTGTCCCTAATTGAAAATTGACATAATTTAGGGTGGAAGTATCTACACCCTGTTCCAAAACGGCATGTACCCCTCTCCAACATGTTCCTGCATTTTCGAGGATGCAGAAAATGGCATTTTGCTCCTAATTTTCCATATTTGCATATTCCTTTAGCGTAGAATTTGCAAATGTGTTCCGGTTTTGCGTTTTTCAAGGTATTTATATCTGTGACTGTCTTGTCTACCTCTTTATTGGAGCCATCTCCGTTTTTCGTCCCAATTCCTTCATCTATGCACTCTGTCTCACTGTTGCTCTCATCGTTTATATTATCTGGCTCTGCAATATTGCTGTTATTTTGTACCACAATAGTCTCCTCCTCCACACTACTGCTGCGGTTCTCCAAACTATCTGTTCCTGAGTTTTGGTCGTTATCCAATGTTGACTTTTCCCAGTCCGCATATATCACTGGTAGCCTGTCTGTGAATGATAATCTCTGTGACTCGGGAATGTTTTTCATCAGTTTAGTTATGTTCTCTAACATTAATCTGTCATCTTTGCAAACCCAGTAAATTCCTTGCCTTTTTATGCATCCTGGAGCTAATTCTGTACAGCCCAGGTGAAATCTTATGTTACAGATGCAGCACGTTACGCCTGCATTTCGTTTTCCCAGTACTCCCGAACACTCGCCACACCTCTCCATTGTCTGGTGTATTGTGTTGTATTTGAGAGTCACTGTATCACTTGTTGATGTCAGTCCTTTTAACTCTTTATAAAATTATATGTATATATATTTATATGTTTAATATTTATAATATTATATGTATACCGTATATTAGTAATATTATGTATGTTACTTTGTTCAAACTTTACGGCAGGTACTTAGCGTAGGGTAGCGAAGCTGGTCCCCGGTGAATACAGGTGACCTCTTGTGGCCCAGGTTGATGTCACCAGTTTCCAGTTACCCGATTTATAACCACTGATGCCGCCTCTTGCCACTATTCTATATTTCGTATTCTATATTTATAATATTCTATGCACGATTTTCCTTCACTTCCAACTTATATGTTCTTGTGATACCCGTTCCACATCACTGTTCCACGAATCACCGTTCACTATTTTTTTTTCCTAATACACGCATGTACACAAAGCCTCGTTCACTGGCTCACACGTGTCTCCCGTTTATTCTCTATTTAGCACAAAGTTCTATTGTTAATGACTATTTTCAATTTTCCAGCGAGTCACTATGCACTTTGTTATGTCTGTAATCAGTAATCCATGGCAGTAGTCCTAAGAATCCCGGTTTATGACACGATTTTAACGGAGCGCGCAAGGAACGTCTTCCCCCTCCCTCGGCCTCGACTCGACCGTCGCCTTAAAAAAAAAAAAAAAAGGAACATTCCATTCTACCAGTCGAAATGCGGGTAGTTGTTGCTGGGCGCACTCCTCATAGAGCCACCATCACACCCCAAAACCCAAGTCTGGACAACTTAATAAATGTGAATTTTATAATTGAGGAAATTCCACATGTCAAAACATTATTGAACATGTTTGAACAAAACAGCCAACAGGTGATATGGGATAGCCGTGGAAATTTATTAAAGCCTGTGCAAAATTTAAATATTTTAGATATAATTAAAACTTTAGCCTTTACTAAAAGACAATTTAGGACAGCTGACAAGGAGGATGTAAGGATTTTACTGAAGGTGGCTGGCATAGACCCGACCTTCATACGTAATTATCGCATCAGATCGCAGTTAAAAGGGGGGAGGGGTATCCATAGGAGACCCCATTAGGAACCGTATTGAAGACCTATATAAACCACATCTTAAACGCCATTATATTCAGTTGTGTATCCACCATGGAGCAAGCTTCTACTCCCCCTCCAGCAGAAGAAAAATCCCCCCTATTGAAGAAGTTGGTTGCTACACAACGTTACTACAAGTATGTCGAGCACTGTTACGACCCTGGGTTCTTCAGTGGAAACCAGAGGTCAAAACTGAACTAAATAAGCTACGTTAGAGTAGCAAAACGCAACTTGATGTGTCTTTGTTTGTATCTTCCCTGCCAGACGTAAGACTATTCTTGTTTCTCAAAGAGCATTTAAAGACTGAGCTGGGGGTTGATTATTAAATAATAACATAGGCACCAACTATGTTTACTAATACTTTAATCATTTGTAAAGTAACAATATGTTGCATAGGGGAAGATTTTTAATGTGATTAGCTGCACGATCAATTAGGCTCCTTCTGGCACCACCACATGCGGGAGGCTTGAGCTGCTCGCTGGGAGCGTTCTTCTCTGGTTGCTGGCTGTGGTGGAAGGAACTTCCTCTCCTTCCTCTTCGTTTCCTTATTTCTGTGTCTTGTTCAAGATAAGTATATACTGAGTGCATTATTCAATCTCTGGCATACTCATGTTCTATGTGTAGAGTAGTATATTTTGTGTGTAGTAGGTGTTTTTAGAGGTTATATTACTAGTTATTCTAAAGGGGGTTCCATTGGAACCACGTGGTCCCCCTACCCTAAGCTGACTCTAACTTCAAGTTATTCAATAGTAGAGCTTTACCCTAGCTTGTGTTCAGTGTAAAACCTTGTATCCTGCTTATGTGGACCAAGGCTTTTAACGTAAGGTAGTGTGGTAAAGTTATTATTATTATTGTTATTGGTGTGAATGTATATGGGGGGGCTGTTAAGGGGTTAATAAATAAGTACATGAATTATAAGAGTATCGTTCTTCCTGTGTAGGAGATCTTGATCATTCCCTAGACTGACCTTGTTGTGTAGCCAAGTAGTCAGCACTACTTCTAGTTTCCATGGGGGCCGGGCCTTACTGATCTCCCCAAATAGATACATCTTTATTCTGACTGACCTTACCCCCTGAATAGCACTAGTTTCCCCATAGCAAGCCCACCATTTTTTATAACAAGTGGTTGGCCAGTCTGGGAGGAACTTTATAATTGTAAAAAAAAACTTAGATTCTTGAGTGCCAAATCTAAAATTTTTTGTTTTCCGCAGAACGGTTGTGTGCAAGCCTAGGGTCCAGCTCATCTAGCAAAGGACATTCTTGCACTGACTGGACACCCAGCTGGATCCCTTCACGATTAAGGTTAGTGTGGCCTTGTGTTAGGGGCCGTGCAATTTTTTTTTTTTTCAATTTTTATTTTTAATTTTTTCTTTGGCTAGGAGCTAAATTAATTAGTGATGGCATCTGAAATGCAGGAACTGGCAAAGAATCTTTCAGCGGTAGAGATAAAGAAACTTACCAAGTCTAATTTAGTATTGTTAGGCAAGGAATTTGGCCTAGAATTAAATGACGCGGATAAAAAGTGGACTTTGGTGAATGAAATATTACAACATTGTATTGATCAAGAACTATTGGAAAGTGATACACCTTTATGCCAGCCTAGCCAAGCAGAAAGTGCAGCTCATAGGGATAGAGAGTTAGCTCTAGAGTTAGCAAAAATAAAATTAGAGGAGCAAAGACTCAAAACCGAGGAGGCTAGAATTAGAGCGAATGCCACTGGACCTCCACCTGCCGGGGATTCAAACCCCAGGCATTATGAGAAAAAGCATAATTTGCCTGAATTTTCCGAGTCGGACCCTGAAAGGTTTTTCAACCATTTTCAGAGATTGGCCATGTCCATGAACTGGCCAAAGGAAGAGTGGGTGAAAATCCTACAGGGAAGACTTAGGGGTAAAGCACAAGATATTTTTATAAACATGCCTGACGATGAGTATTTTGAATATGATAAAGTCAGGGAACGTATTTTGCGGGCATATGAAATTACGCCTGAAGCTCACTGCCAAGCTTATCGCAACCTTAGGCCTACTCACAACCAACCGCTCACTGAATTTGCTAATGATCAAATTAGATTGTTTGATAAATGGATTCGCTCAGCTAAAGCCGAAACATACGAGGCACTTAAGAATACTATGTTAATAGAACAGTTTATAGATAGTATGCCAGATATTGTAGCTCAGTATATAAGAGGAAGGGTAGAGGTTAATTCTAAAATAGGGGATTTGGCCAAGTTGCCAGAAAACTACCAATTGGCGGGCAAAAGGCCCAATAAAAATAATTATACCCCACAGAGTAGCAAAACTTATACCCACAGCCAGTCCAGACCAGCTCATTCTAACCCTTTAACTAATGCACCTAGTCTGTTTCAGACATAACTTACCCTGTTAAAGTGTCTAGCCCCACGGTACCTAAGGGTGAACCGAAGGGTAATTCTGTTAGTAATGTCTTTTCTCCCCGACGTATCTGTGGTCACTGTAAATGTCCAAACCACGTTATTAGCCGTTGTTGGCAACTGTACCCGGAAAAAAGACCCAATGCTCTAGTTGTGACACAGGGCTTGAGGCCTTTGGAAGGGTTAGGGAGTAAGACCTCCAACCCACAGTGGTTGGACTTGCTTACCCCATTCTTATCGAAAGGGAGACTACTTTTGTCTGAGGGTTCTTCCTGGAAGGATGTGGTGATCTTCCGAGACACCGGTGCCATCCAGACTTTAATCTTAGAGAGTGTGTTGCAAGGTGATTTAACCAGTGGTATACGGGATGTAAAGAGTGCTCTGAGAACTCACGGTATTGATGCTCTTAAGACTGTGGGGAAGAAATTGGTAACAGGGGAAAAATTAAAAGACTCTCTAGGAGAATAAAAAAAAAATAAAAAATGTAAACGAGGCCTCGGGTATAAAAATGACGTGTTTTCACTAT
This sequence comes from Procambarus clarkii, assembly GCF_040958095.1. Classification (NCBI taxonomy): domain Eukaryota; kingdom Metazoa; phylum Arthropoda; class Malacostraca; order Decapoda; family Cambaridae; genus Procambarus; species Procambarus clarkii. The sequence continues at coordinate 31,883,275 of NC_091165.1, read as the reverse complement.
CGTAAGCAGTCATACTTCATCTTTCGGAGGGGATCATGGCAGAGACTAATGGAGATGGGGTGAAAATACCAACTCTTCGAACAGAATTGGTTGCCATAATCCTTGCACTAGAGCGCGTATATGAATCCAAAGTTGACACGCTAATTGTAAGTGACTCCTTGTCATCCTTGACTGCCCTCAGCTCCCCAAGGCATAACTATGACGTGTTTATCTCTGAAGGTAGACACAGATATAATGAAATAATCAATGATGTAGTCAGAGTCTGTCTTCTGTGGATTCCTTCCCATATTGGTCTCCGAATGCATGATAGAACTGATGAGTTGGCGAAGACTTTTGCTTGTAAAGAGGTAATTGATTACCAACTTGGACTGCCCCTGAGCAGCCTGAGGGCAGTAATATTCCGGGAACATCAACTGAATTTCGGAGACTTGAGGCAAAGTGAAATTCACACCAGTTACTCCATCTATCATCATTCTATTATGCAGGAAGTACCGCACGTCTATGGGTCATCCAGTAAGGTTAGCAGACTTCTAGATGTTACCACTGCTAGGTTTAGGCTCGGCTACAAGTACCTCTGAGAGTTTGTAGCATCTGCTGATGTAGATCTGACTAAATGTAAACTCTGTCAGCGGAACTACTCGTATACTTTGCGTCATTATATAATGGATTGTGAAAACATCGCGGAATTCAGAGATAACACCATCAATGGTGTACATGAAATGTGTAAGTACTTCATTCAAAATGATGTGCTGCCCGAAATCTTAGCGAAATATCCAAAATTTGCTTACTGTAGGTAATGTATGCACATGACTTTAAAGCTGCCGCCCAGTTGGGTGGGTGTGCAGCACATGACTGTAAAGCTGCCGCCCAGTTGGGTGGGTGTGGAGCACACGACTGTAAAGCTGCCGCCCAGTTGGGTGGGTGTGGAGCACATGACTGTAAAGCTGCCGCCCAGTTGGGTGGGTGTAGAGCACATGACTGTAAAGCTGCCGCCCAGTTGGGTGGGTGTGGAGCACACGACTGTAAAGCTGCCGCCCAGTTGGGTGGGTGTGGAGCACATGATTATAAAGATGCCGCCCAGTTGGGTGGGTGTGGAGACACGACTGTAAAGCTGCCGCCAAGTTGGGTGGGTGTGGAGCACATGACTGTAAAGCTACCTCCCAGTTGGGTGGGTGTGGAGCACACGACTGTAAAGCTGCCGCCCAGTTGGGTGGGTGTGGAGCACATGACTGTAAAGCTGCCGCCCAGTTGGGTGGGTGTAGAGCACATGACTGTAAAGCTGCCGCCCAGTTGGGTGGGTGTGGAGCACACGACTGTAAAGCTGCCGCCCAGTTGGGTGGGTGTGGAGCACATGATTATAAAGATGCCGCCCAGTTGGGTGGGTGTGAAGCACACGACTGTTAAGCTGCCGCCCAGTTGGGTGGGTGTGGAGCACATGATTATAAAGATGCCGCCCAGTTGGGTGGGTGTGGAGCACATGACTGTAAAGCTGCCGCCCAGTTGGGTGGGTGTGAAGCACACGACTGTAAAGCTGCCGCCCAGTTGGGTGGGTGTGGAGCACATGATTATAAAGATGCCGCCCAGTTGGGTGGGTGTGAAGCACACGACTGTAAAGCTGCCGCCCAGTTGGGTGGGTGTGGAGCACATGATTATAAAGATGCCGCCCAGTTGGGTGGGTGTGGAGCACATGACTGTAAAGCTGCCGCCCAGTTGGGTGGGTGTGGAGCACACGACTGTAAAGCTGCCGCCCAGTTGGGTGGGTGTGGAGCACATGACTGTAAAGCTGCCGCCCAGTTGGGTGGGTGTGGAGCACATGACTGTAAAGCTGCCGCCCAGTTGGGTGGGTGTGGAGCACATGATTATAAAGATGCCGCCAAGTTGGGTGGGTGTGGAGCACATGACTGTAAAGCTACCTCCCAGTTGGGTGGGTGTGGAGCACACGACTGTAAAGCTGCCGCCCAGTTGGGTGGGTGTGGAGCACATGACTGTAAAGCTGCCGCCCAGTTGGGTGTGTGTGGAGCACATGACTGTAAAGCTGCCGCCCAGTTGGGTGGGTGTGGAGCACATGACTGTAACGCTGCCGCCCAGTTGGGTGGGTGTGGAGCATATGACTGTAAAGCTGCCGCCCAGTTGGGTGGGTGTGGAGCATATGACTGTAAAGCTGCCGCCCAGTTGGGTAGGTGTGGAGCATATGACTGTAAAGCTGCCGCCCAGTTGGGTGGGTGTGGAGCACATGACTGTAAAGCTGCCGCCCAGTTGGGTGGGTGTGGAGCACATGACTGTAAAGCTGCCGCCCAGTTGGGTGGGTGTGGAGCACATGACTGTAAAGCTGCCGCCCAGTTGGGTGGGTGTGGAGCACATGACTGTTAAGCTGCCGCCCAGTTGGGTGGGTGTGGAGCACATGACTGTAAAGCTGCCGCCCAGTTGGGTGGGTGTGGAGCACATGACTGTAAAGCTGCCGCCCAGTTGGGTGGGTGTGGAGCACATGACTGTAAAGCTGCCGCCCAGTTGGGTGGGTGTGGAGCACATGACTGTAAAGCTGCCGCCCAGTTGGGTGGGTGTGCAGCAGGACTAGTAACTGTGTGACTCACCATAGATAAAAAGTGCCTTGTATAGTGACTGTTGTGAGCCTCTTGTTGAATCACTTGTGACAAAAAAGATTTTTGATGTGTATATTTGTGTAGGTGATTGAATATGTATGTGTATATATGTATATGTATGTATATGTACATGTATATATAACATAAATAATTGTGTAATTAGCGTCAAAAGATTGTTATTTGCTTAGCTAAACGAACTAGAGGGTTCAGTTCCTGAACCGATTATGTGCCTCTGTAATCCTTTACACCACAGCCCACGGGATGGGCATGGGGTGCATAATAAAGAAAGAAATTGAATTGTAACTTACCTTATCTCCTAAATGTTAACATATGTCAGTTCAGTTCATGCTGTTGATCTCAATTAGTCTTAAGTCTTAGTTTTTAAGGTTTTCCAGATCTTGCCCAAAACGCTGTGCGTATTAGTGCTTTAGGCATAGTATATACTTCTTCTTTCTTGATATCCAACATTCTACTTGTAATTCCCAACCACTCCCAACACCACCACCACTCCAAACACCAACACCCCGTGGGAAGTAGTGGAATTTATATCTATCCTTGAGCTGTAGTTGACCCCATACCCCATCTCGTGAGCTGTAGTTGCCCCCATACCCCAGCCCGTGAGTAATAGTGGACCCCATATCCATCCTGTGGAAGGGAGTGGACCCAATATACTCATCCTGTTGGTGATAGTCGACCCCATGCCCATCCTGTTTGCGGTTGTGGACCCCATACCAATCTTGTGGTCAGTATTGGAAATCATACCCATACTGTGGGTGAGAGTGGACCCCATACCCATCTTGTGGGTGCTAGTGGACCCCATACCCATCTTGTGGGTGCTAGTGGACCCCATACCCATCTTGTGGGTGCTAGTGGACCCCATACCCATCTTGTGGGTGCTAGTGGACCCCCATACCCATCTTGTGGGAGGTAGTGGACACCATACCCATCTTGTGGGTGCTAGTGGACACCATACCCATCTAGTAGGTGGTAGTTTTTGAGGTAGTGGACCCCATACCAATCTTGTGGGCAGTATTGCACATTATACCCCTTCTGTGAGTGAAAGTGGACCCCATACCCATCTTGTGGGTGCTAGTACACCCCATACCCATCTCGTGGGGGGTAGTGAACCCCATACCCATCTAGTGGGTGGTAGTGGACCCCATACCCATCCTGTGGGTGGTAGTGATCCCCATACCCATCCTGCGGGTGGTAGTGGAACCCATACCCATCTTGTAGGTGGTAGTGGACCCCATACCCATCTTGTGGGTGGTAGTGGACACCATACCCATCCTGTGGGTGGTAGTGAACCCCATCCTCATCTTGTAGGTAATAGTAGACCCCATACCCATCATGTAGCTAGGTGGTAGTGGACCCAGTACTTATCCTGTGGGTGGTAGTGGACCCCATACCCATCCTGTGGGCGGTAGTGTACCCCATACCAATCTTTTGGGCGATAGTGGACCCAATGCCCATCCTGTGGGTGGCATAGTGACCTCATACCCATACTGTGAGTAGTAGTGCCCCCCCCCTTATACCCACCCTGTGGGTGGTAGTGGACCCCATAGTCATTTTGTGGGCGGTAGTGGAGCATATACCCATCCTGTAGATGGACGTGACTCCCATACCCACGCTGTGGGCGGTTGTGGATCCCATACGTATCCTGTGAGCGGTAGTGGACCCCATACTCATCCTGTGGGTGGTAGTGGACCCCATACCCATCCTGCGGGTGGAAGTGGACCCCATACCTATCCTGTGGGTGGTAGTGGACCCCATACCCATCCTGTGGGCAGTACTTGACCCCCATAAGCATATTGTGATCGGTAATGGATCCAATATCCACCCTGTGGGCGGTAGTGGACCCCATGCGCGTCCTATGGGTGGTAGTTAACCCCATACCCATCCTGTGGGCGGTAGTAGACGATATACTCATCCTGTAGGTGGTAATTAACCATATACCCATTCCGTGGACGGAACTGGATTCTATACTCATGCTGTGGGCGACAATGGAGGCCATACTCATCCTGTGGGCGGTAGTAGACACAATTTTCATCCTGTGGGTGATTGTGGATCCTATACCCATCCTGTGGGCGGCATAGTGGACGCCACACACATCTTTTGGGCGGAAGTGGAACATATACCCATCCAGTGGGCAGTAGTGGACCCCATACTCATCCTGTAGATGATAGTAGACCCCAAACCCATCCTGTGGGCAGTAGTATAAATAAATAAATAAATAAATAAATAAATAAATAATTGTTTATTTAGGTAAGGTGCATACATACAAGAGATTTTACAAAGATTGATGGAATTATAAATAGAGCTAGTACATACAATGCCTAAAGCCACTATTACGCAAAGCGTTTCGGGCATGAAAAACATTAATGACTAAATTTTAATACTAATTGAGTATAAAGAATAAAATGTGTTGATAACAAATAAAACTAGAGATAAAAAAGGGGGGAACATGGCTGAAAAAGCAGCACAAATACAATTAGGTCGACAAACAGCGTTGTTTAAAAAAAGAGACATGGATTGACAATAGAGGGGTAAGGTAGGTACAGGGAATTTATTAGGTAGTGCTTCGTTTTTATCTAAAACTGGTTGAAAGAGGTACAGTCTTTAACATGGTTTGGAAGGTCATTCCTCATTCTGGGTCCCTTGATTTGTAGAGCATTTCTAGTTTGGTTAAGTCGTACTCTTGGAATATCAAAACTGTATTTATTTCTGGTGTGGTGCTCATGGGTTCTGTTACAACCTTCAATGAAGCTTTTGAGGTCAGGATTGGCATTACAGTTCAGCGTTTTATATATGTATAATACACATGAGAGAATGTGCAGTGACTTAATATCTAACATATTCAGAGATTTGAATAGGGGTACCGAGTGATTTGGATATTTTCCAAATAGCAGCTTTGTGTTGCGTAATTAGAGGACGTAAATGATTTTGGGTAGTAGAACCCCAAGCACAAATACACAAAGTGGACCATATACCCATCTAGAAGGCGGTAGTGGACTCCATACCTATCCTATGGGTAGTTATTGGGCCCAGACCCATCCTACAGGTGGTATGGACCCCTTACCCATCAAACAGCTGGTAGTGGACCCTATACCCATCCTACAGCAGGTAAAAAGACCCCATACTATCCTTTTCGCAGTAGTTTTTTAGGTAGAAAATTCTGGTAGGTGGAAAATTTAGGTAGAAAAATCTTTAAATTCTGATAGAATTTACCTACTTAAAATTATCTGTTAGATTAAGGACCTGCCCGAAACGCAGCGCGTACTAGTGGTTTTACAAGAGTGCAATTACTGTACTATGCTATGTATTCTCACAAACCCAATGTACCTTCTTGTATATACATAAATAAATAAATAAAAATAAAAGTTTACCCCATAGACATTCCAACGTAACATCGTTTTCTGTTGACATTCCTACAATACATTCTTCAAAGATTTTTAATGCACAAACTAGTGTATATAATTTTGATTGATGAAGCACTATTAAGAACAACTATTTCTCAAAACAAAACTACGAACCTTCAATTGCATGAAGCTGATTTGTAATATTCTAAAAGCATGAACAATAGTAGGTAAATCTAATATTCTAAAAGCATGAACAATAGTAGGTAAATCTCACAACCCATGTGGGACCTGAAAATTACAATTATCATTATAAGTGCTAGTGGCTTTACAAGACTGTAATTACCATATTTGTATCCTCACATTCCTTATGTACATTCTTGTATATGCATAAATAAATAAATAAATAAATAAATTGAACCAATCACGACAATTCTGCTGTCTACGGCGCTGGAAGGGTACTGTGAGACATAAATTGGTACGTAAGGAAAACTTTGGGCCTGGAAAAAATATAACTGGGAATATACCACATATGTGGTATATACCACATATGGTATAATATACCACATATGACCAACAAAACCTCTCCGCTTACTTCAGGTATAATCACCGATAGCAATACAGACCATTATCCCACATTTCTCTTAACAAACATTAACAAACCACCTCTAGAGACAAGGGAGTTAAGCTTTAGGCTGCACAATGAAACTGTTATAGACAATTTTATAACTGCTGCTGATAATGTCAACTGGGAGTCCGAGTTAGGTAACATAATTTGGCAATAATTGTTTGGCAATTTTTTGCCCGAAACGCATTGCGTAATAGTGGCTTTAGGCATTGTATGTACTAGCTCTATCTATATATCAATCCATTAATGTAACATCACTTGTATGTATATACCTTACCTGAATAAACATCTGAATCTGATCTGAATCTGAATCTGAATCTAGGGGACATCAACCTAGCAGTGCGATCTTTTCTTAAAAAAAACTCTCAGCCTTTATAACACCCACTGTCCTATGCTTACGAAACAAGTCTCAACCAAAAGGCTTAACAATCCTTGGCTTACAAAGGGAATACTTAAATCCATTGTTTCCAAAGAATTCTCAAAGAATTACTCATTATTGCTATCTAAAATAATTAGACGAGCCAAAACTAAATACTACGAAGATAAATTTACCCAAATAAAGAGCAACATTAAACAAACTTGGAGCACAATTTCACAAATATTGGGATCAAAGAAGTCTTTAAATAACAAACCAACACTCCTGTCCAATAACGATGGTCAGCTTTCAGCCTCTGATTCTGCTATTGAGTTCAATAGGTTCTTCTCTTCCATTGGGTCATCCCTTGCAAATGATATTCCATCTTCCAGTACTGACATTAAGGACTATCTTACAGGTAACTATCCACAGTCTCTGTACCTAAAGCCTATTAATTCCACTGACGTCAATGAGATAATCCTTTCCCTTAAAACCAAGTCTAGTGCCCTTGAGGAGATACCAACTTTAATTTACAAAAAAGCCTCCAGATCTTTAGCCCCTGCTATTGCTTTGCTCTTCAACAAGTCACTTGAACTCCAAACCTTTCCAGATATTCTAAAAAAAGCGAGAGTAACGCCTGTCCACAAATGTGGTGATCTCACAGATGTTAACAACTACAGACCTATATCAATCCTGCCAAACTTGTCAAAAAAATTGAAAAACTAATCTATAAGCAGCTTTACTCATATCTAGCCAAACACAATATACTTAGCCCTTGCCAATATGGCTTCAGACCAAAAAAAAAGCACTAACGATGCACTTATTAGTATGCTTAACTCGATTCATACAACTCTTGATAAAAATGAGTTCCCTGTTGGGTTATTTGTGGACCTGCGTAAAGCTTTTGACACTGTCAACCACCAAAACCTTCTTCTTAAATTACATCATTATGGAGTCAGAGGACACTCCCTGCAATACCTCAAATCCTACCTTACTGACAGGCTCCAATATGTTTCTGTGAATAATACAATTTCTCCCACCCTACCCATCAACATTGGTGTTCCTCAGGGCAGCATACTTGGCCCTCTCCTCTTTCTCATCTACATTAATGACCTTCCAAATGCTTCCCAACACCTCAAACCAATTCTATTTGCTGACGACACAACCTTCATTTACTCCAGTCCTGACCCCTTGCTCTAAATGCCACAGTAAATACTGAGCTAAATAAAGTCCATCTTTGGCTAACTGCCAACAAACTCACCCTTAACATTGACAAAACTTTTTATATTCTGTTTGGCAATAAATCCTCTAATCAAATAAATCTCAAAATAAACAATACCCAAATTTGTAACAAATTAGATGGCAAATTCCTTGGCATTCTCATTGACCACAAGCTAAATTTCCAGGGACACATTCTAAATATATCAAAAAAAGTTTCAAAAACTGTGGGCATTCTTTCTAAGATCAGATATTATGTACCACGCCCTGCCCTGGTGACTCTCTATTACTCCCTTATCTATCCATATCTCAACTATGGTATTTGTGCTTGGGGCTCTACTACTTAAAATCATTTACGTCCTCTAATTACTCAACACAAAGCTGCTATTCTCTCATGTGTATTATACATATTTAAAACACTGAACTGTAATGCCAATCCTGACCTCAAAAGCTTTATTAAAGGTTGTAACAGATCCCATGAGCACCACACCAGAAATAAATTCAGTTTTGATATTCCTAGAGTACGACTTAATCAAACTAGAAATGCTCTACAAATCAAGGGACCCAGAATGTGGAATGACCTTAATCCCAACCATGTTAAAGACTGTACCTCTCTTGTTACGACCCTGGGTTCTCCAGTGGAAACCAGAGGTCAAAATTGAGCTATTAAACTTTCTAGTAGTACAGTTAAGTGCATCTCGAACGGCAATTGTTTGTATCTTCCCTGCCAGACGTAAGACTATTATTGTTTCTCAAAGAGCATTTAAAGACTGAGCTGGGGGTTGATTATTAAATAATAACATAGGCACCAACTTTGCTTACTAATACTTTCTAATCATTCATAAAGTAACAATACGTTGCATAGGGGAAGATCTTTAATGTGCTTAGCTGCACGATCAATTAGGCTCCTTCCGGCACCATGACATGAGGGAGGCCAGGTGGTCGCGAGGAGCTCTCTCTTCTCTGGCTGGTGTTCGTGCGGACTAGACCTACTCTGTGGCTGCACCCCTAATCTCCTCCCTTCTCCTCTTACTTATTTCCCTTACCCTAAGTTCCTGTACCCTTAAGTTAAGTATTCTATGGTGTTAAGTGTGCCTACTCTGGTAGTAACGATTGGTGAGACCTGGGAATAGTATTTTGCCAGTGTTTGGGTACCCCTAAGGGTTGTGTTTTGTATTAGGGTCCCACGTGGTTTCACTACCCTAAGCTTTATCCAGCTTCAGTGCTTATCCAGTAGTACTTTACCCTAGCTTGTTATTAGTGTAAACCTTGTATCCTGCCTACGGGGACCAAGGCTCTTAACGTAAGATAGTGTGGTAAAGTTATTATTATTATTGTTATTGGTGTGAGTGTATATGGGGGGTTGTTAAGGGGTTAATAAATAAGTACATGAATTACAGAGTATCTCTTCTTCCAGTGTGGGAGCGCATTGATCAACCCTTAGACTAACATATATGGTCTTGTAGCAAGTTATTACTACTGTGGATAGTTTATTTTGGGGGCTGGGCCTTTTAGCTCTCCCATATTTGATACTCTTGTCTTCTAACTACCCTTACCCCTTAATATTACCAGTACCCCATAGCCCACACACTGTTATGTATAACAAGTGGGGGCCTGTCCGGGATGAACATTATAAGTGTAAAAAATTAGATTCTTGAGGGCCAAAATTAAAATTTTTTGTTTTCCGCAGAACGGTTGTGTGCTAGCCTAGGGTCCAGCTCATCTAGCAAAGGACATTCTTGCACTAACTGGACACCCAGCTGGATCCCTTCACTGATTAAGGTTAGTGTGGCCTTGTGTTAGGGGCGTGCAAATTTTTTTTTTTTTTCCAATTTTTATTTTTTAATTTTTTCTTTGGCTGGGAGCTAAAATTATTAGTGATGTCTTCTGAAATGCAGAAACTGGCAAGGGAGCCTTCAGTGGTAGAGATAAAGAAACTTAAAAAGTCTAATTTAGTATTGTTAGGCCAGGAATTTGGCCTAGAATTAAATGTCGCAGATAAAAAGTGGACTTTGGTGAATGAAATATTACAACATTGTATTGATGAAGAACTATTGGCAAGTGATACACCTTTATGCCAGCCTAGCCAAACAGAAAGTGCAACTCATAGGGAGAGAGAATTAGCTTTAGAGTTAGCAAAAATAAAATTAGAGGAGCAAAGACTCAAAACCGAGGAGGCTAGAATTAGAGTGAATGCCACTGGACCTCCACCTGCCGGGGATTCAAACCCCAGGCATTATGAGAAAAAGCATAATTTGCCTGAATTTTCCGAGTCAGACCCTGAAAGGTTTTTCAACCATTTTCAGAGATTGGCCATGTCCATGAACTGGCCAAAGGAAGAGTGGGTGAAAATCCTACAGGGAAGACTTAGGGGTAAAGCACAAGATATTTTCATAAACATGCCTGACGACGAGTGTTTCGAATATGATAAAGTCAGGGAATGTATTTTGCGGGCATATGAAATTACTCCTGAAGCTCACCGCCAAGTTTATCGTAACCTTAGGCCTACTCACAACCAACCGCTCACTGAATTTGTGAATGATCAAATTCGATTGTTTGATAGATGGATTCGCTCGGCGAAAGCCGAAACATACGAGGCTCTCAGGAACTTAATTTTAATGGAGCATTTTATAGATATTATGCCAGAGAACGTATCACATTACATTAGAGGAAGGGTAGAGGTAAATTCTAAAATAGGGGATTTGGCCAAGTTGGCAGAAAACTACCAATTGGCGGGCAAAAGGCCCAATAAAAATAATTATACCCCACAGAGTAGCAAAACTTATACCCACAGCCAGTCCAGACCAGCTCATTCTAACCCTTTACCTAATGCACCTTCTGTTTCAGACATAACTAACCCTGTTAAAGTGTCTAGCCCAACGGCACCTAAAGGTGAACCGAAGGGTAATTCTGTTAGTAATGTCTCTTCTCCCCGACGTTTTTGTGGTCACTGTAATCGTTCAAACCACAATATTAGCCGTTGTTGGCAACTGTACCCAGAAAAAAGACCCAATGCTCTAGTTGTGACACAGGGCTTGAGGCCTTCGGAAGGGTTAGGGAGTAAGACCTCCAACCCACAGTGGTTGGACTTGCTTACCCCATTCCTATCGAAAGGGAGACTACTTTTGTCTGAGGGTTCTTCCTGGAAGGACGTGGTGATCTTCCGAGACACCGGTGCCATCCAGACTTTAATTTTAGAGAGTGCATTGCAAGGTGCCAACACTCTCGACACTGGAGAGGTGGTACTGGTCGAGGGTGTCACTAGTGATACTCGAGCAGTACCCCTCCATAAGGTTACCCTGGAATCTGATTTCCACAAGGGTGTTTGTACAGTCGGAGTCACTTCATACCTACCTTTCCCTAATGTTGATGTAATAGTTGGTAATGATTTAGCAGGGGATAAGGTAGGCGACTCCAGACTGCCTATTATGTTGCCTACCCCTAAGGTTTGCCTGGATCCACCCGCCGCAGAGGATAATGTTGTGTACCCTGCGTGCGCGGTGACCAGGTCTATGGGACTTAAATGTAAGGGCAGCCCTGTGCTTGCCAAGGTGGTAAATCCCGAGGTCACGAGGAGCTTTCCGAGTGGTGAGAACCAAGTGGACCTCGCGGACACATTCATGGCCCGACTCGATGACGTGGCCGAGGACATTGTGGTGGAGAGCCTGCCACCGCCATCTACAGAGAGTAGTGGGGAGGTGGAGGAGAACACTGTTGAGCCTCGGCCAATGGCATCTGACCAAGGCCTAGATGCCTCCTTGAGTGAGTTACAGAAAGCTGACCCCACTCTTGCAGATTGTCATGAAACAGCCGTCTCTATGGAGGAAATTGTAGACGCAGCAACTGGGTACTACTACAATGATCGGATTTTGATGAGAAAATGGAGACCACAGAGTGCTCCCTTGTCAAATGAGTGGGAGGTAGTCCACCAGGTTATGTTGCCGACCTGCTATAGAGAAAGAGTTTTGGCAGCTGCTCATGATGATCCTATGGGGGGACATCAAGGTATTAATATTACGTATCACAAAATTTTAAAGTATTTTTTCTGGCCCAAGCTGAAAAGCGATGTGGCAAAATTTTGTAATGCGTGTATTGTTTGTCAACTGGTTGGGAAACCAAACCAGACTCCGCCTAAAGCTCCTCTAAGGCCTATTGTCGTGCCAGAGGAACCATTTTCTCATGTGGTAATGGACTGTGTTGGACCATTACCTAGAACTAAGTCTGGTAATATTTACCTAATCACGATGATGTGTATCACTACTCGTTACCCAGAGGCTTTTGCTGTAAGGAACATCCGAGCAAAAACTGTTGTTGCTCGTATGTTGCAATTTTTTTCCACTTTTGGACTGCCTCGGGTCGTGCAAACTGACAATGGTACTAATTTTAAGTCTGATGTTTTCGAGCAATTTTGTAAGGAACATGGAATAACTCATAAGGTTTCCAGCCCATACCATCCACAGAGTCAGGGGGTAATTGAACGTTTCCATCTAACTCTGAAGCAGATGTTGAAGACATCGTGCGAGAGTTCCCACACCTTCTGGGATGAGAATTTACCGTATGTTTTGTTTGCGGCTAGAGAGGGATTACAAAGTTCACTGAGCTGTTCTCCTTTTGAGTTAGTCTTTGGCCATAAAGGTCGTGGACCCTTGCAAATGTTACAGGAAAATCTGTTAGGGAACGTAACGTTAACCGAAGGTTCGGCTTTCTTTGCGCAACACCACCAGAGACTCAAGGACTGCAAGGCGGCTGCATTAAAGTATCTTGGCAAGGCCCAAGAAAAGATGAAAGAACGTAACGATGCTAAATCTAAGTTACGGGTATTTCAGCCTGGCGACCCTGTCCTGGTATTAAAGCCTCGACTAGGGAACACTATGTCCCACAAGTACGAAGGCCCCTACATTGTGACAGAAAAGACTGGGGACCTCACGTACAAAGTGAGGCACTCTGACAAACGTAACCAGGTAATGCTCATACATGTAAATCGACTGAAGAAGTTTCAGAGCCCCAGGCCCATTGCACTAACCAATGTTTCCATTTCCAGTGAGAGAGGGGATGATTGTTCTGGGGACCCAACTAATCTCATTTTCAATAATTCTAGTTCTGTGAATGCTGTGGAGGGACTGTCCCATTTGCAGATGGCCCAACGTGAAGAGGTGCAGTCGTTGGTTGATGAATTCTCCAGTCTGTTCGGGGAGGTCCCGACCCAGACTGATGCCATTTGCCATGATGTCGAGTTGACGGACTACACTCCCATTCGCCTTCAACCCTATCGGATGAGTCCAGAAAAGAAGGCCATCGTACGGAAGGAGGTCGACTTCTTGCTCCAGCACGGCCTCATCCGGCCGAGCCAGGGCTCTTGGTGCTCGCCCTGCCTTTTGGTCCCCAAACCAGACGGCTCCTGGCGATTATGCACCGACTATCGGCAGCTCAACAAGGTGACCATTGTGGATGCCTATCCGCTGCCCCTCCTCGAGGACTGCATCGACGAGTTGGGAAATGCTAAGTACGTATCGAAATTCGACCTCTCTAGGGGGTATTATCAAATCCCACTCACTGAACGTGCTAAACAGCTAACGGCGTTTGTGACACCCGAGGGTGTTTTTGAGTATCAAGTGTTACCGTTCGGCTTGCGTAATGCCCCTGCCACGTTCCAGAGACTCATGAACTCTCTACTCGCTAAGGTGCCAAATTGTCGGGCGTATTTAGATGATATCGTGCTGTTTGACAGTAATTGGGCTGACCACATAGCTAGGTTACGCCAGTTGTTTGCCATCTTGAAAAGGGCAAATCTTACCTTAAATGCTAAAAAGTGTCATTTTGGCCAAGGCACAGTGACGCACCTCGGTTATGAAGTGGGCCAAGGAAAAGTGTTACCTCGGCAAGATAAAATCAGTGCCATTCTGGAGTATCCAGTACATAAGTCTAAAAAGGACGTTCAAAGATTTATCGGTATGTGTGCGTACTATCGACGTTTTTGTCAGAACTTTTCCAGTGTTGCCACTCCTCTCACAGACTTGTTGCGGAAAGCCGTTAAATTTAAGTGGTCATCAGACTGTGCAGAGGCATTTAAAAATTTGAAATTGATCTTAGCTTCCGCCCCAGTGCTTGCTAGTCCAAGGTTCGACCGACCGTTTAAAATTCATGTTGACGCGTCTGACTCGGGTGCTGGTGCAGTGTTGTTGCAAACTGGGGATGATCAGGTGGAACACCCAGTATATTATTACTCTGTGAAATTCGACAAGGCACAACGCAATTATTCAGTGGTAGAAAAAGAGGCGTTGGCGCTAGTGTTAACATGTAAAAAGTTCGAAGTTTACCTCACAGGTAATATAGTGGAAGTGTACACGGACCATAACCCACTAGTTTTCCTGACTCAGATGAAGGGTAAGAATAAACGCATCCTCAGGTGGGCGTTGTACCTACAGGACTTCAATCTTTCCATTACCCACCTACCGGGCAGACTCAACGTGATGGCCGACACTCTGTCCCGGTTGCCTGAATAACATATATTCATCTGAGCCACAGAAAGCCATTTACCAACTGTCATGCTTTAGTTATTTTTTTTAGGTTCTCCTGTGACATTAAATATTCCGTGTCCAATTTCTTTACTTCCCTGTTCTTTTATTTTTTGTGTTTTTTTCTTTCAGAGAACTCCTTTGTATTTTTTTTTTTGCAGAGAAATTGTTTTTGATTGATTTTTTGTTTTTGTCATATGTTTTTCTTTTTATTCTCTGTATACTCTTACAAAAAATATGACTACTATTCTAGTAGTCACATTTTTTTTTCTCTGAAGGGGGAAGGAGTGTTACGACCCTGGGTTCTCCAGTGGAAACCAGAGGTCAAAATTGAGCTATTAAACTTTCTAGTAGTACAGTTAAGTGCATCTCGAACGGCAATTGTTTGTATCTTCCCTGCCAGACGTAAGACTATTATTGTTTCTCAAAGAGCATTTAAAGACTGAGCTGGGGGTTGATTATTAAATAATAACATAGGCACCAACTTTGCTTACTAATACTTTCTAATCATTCATAAAGTAACAATACGTTGCATAGGGGAAGATCTTTAATGTGCTTAGCTGCACGATCAATTAGGCTCCTTCCGGCACCATGACATGAGGGAGGCCAGGTGGTCGCGATAGCTCTCTCTTCTCTGGCTGGTGTTCGTGCGGACTAGACCTACTCTGTGGCTGCACCCCTAATCTCCTCCCTTCTCCTCTTACTTATTTCCCTTACCCTAAGTTCCTGTACCCTTAAGTTAAGTATTCTATGGTGTTAAGTGTGCCTACTCTGGTAGTAACGATTGGTGAGACCTGGGGATAGTATTTTGCCAGTGTTTGGGTACCCCTAAGGGTTGTGTTTTGTATGAGGGTCCCACGTGGTTTCACTACCCTAAGCTTTATCCAGCTTCAGTGCTTATCCAGTAGTACTTTACCCTAGCTTGTTATTAGTGTAAACCTTGTATCCTGCCTACGGGGACCAAGGCTCTTAACGTAAGATAGTGTGGTAAAGTTATTATTATTATTGTTATTGGTGTGAGTGTATATGGGGGGTTGTTAAGGGGTTAATAAATAAGTACATGAATTACAGAGTATCTCTTCTTCCAGTGTGGGAGCGCATTGATCAACCCTTAGACTGACATATATGGTCTTGTAGCAAGTTATTACTACTGTGGATAGTTTATTTTGGGGGCCGGGCCTTTTAGCTCTCCCATATTTGATACTCTTGTCTTCTAACTACCCTTACCCCTTAATATTACCAGTACCCCATAGCCCACACACTGTTATGTATAACATGTTATACATAACACACTGTGTTATGTATAACAACCAGTTTAAGATAAAAACTAAGCACTACCTAATAAATTCCCTGTAACCTACCTTACCCCTCTATTGTCAACCCATGTCTGTTTTCTTAAACAACGCTGTTTGTCAACCTAATTGTATTTGCGCTGCTTTTTCACCCATGTTCCCCCTTTTTTATCTCTATTTTTATTTTTTCTCAACACATTTTATTATTTATACTCAATTAGTATTAAGTTTTTAGTCATTAATGTTTTTCCTGCCCGAAACGCTTTGCGTAATAGTGGCTTTAGGCATTGTATGTACTAGCTTCATCTATAAATCGATCAATTTATGTAAAATCTCTTGTATGTACCTTACCTGAATAAACATTTTATTTTATTTTTTTTATGTACTAATTCACAAGCAAAATAATTCCTATAAGCATTAAGTCGGCATTACTTCCAAATTTGCTCAAAATATGCAATAAATGAAAACTGGTTCGATTTCAATCAAACTTTTTTGACAAGTTGTACATGAAAAAGAGTTTCATCTGGCCCAAGTCTCAGCATCGTAGCATAAATATGAAGGGAGAAAAAAATATTGAAGTAGGTGTCAAAATTATTCCAAAATGGTCAAAAACTGTTATCAAACACAAGTGTCAACTGAAATCATATCTATGACTCTTTGCTATCACAATAGCATACATTAAAAATATATTATAATCAGTTTTATTAGAAAAAATTTAAGTTTAAAAAAAAATGTTTTTTTGTTTTGTTTTGTTTCAAATTTTTTTTTTTTTTTTTTTTTTTTATCGGACGATTTGCATGAAACTTATACACCTGACTGCACATAAGCCTATCTGTAAGGGTGCCA